>NW_012192635.1:37138-62529 GCF_000956335.1 Plasmodium fragile | reverse complement strand
AAAAAAAAAAAAAAAAAAAGGATAAACCATGGGCGACAGAAAGAAGGCCCAGCAAAATACACGAATGAAAAATCATACGCAACGAAAAAAGATCGTCATGCGAAAAGTATAAAGGGAGCCCTTAACAAATGAAAAGTGCGCCACGTGGGGTAGGAAACACGGCGACAGCAACGCCAATGTCACACTCCTCTAGCGCGAGGACACCTTCGCCACGTGCACTGACTTCCTGTAAAAGTAATATGATTGTATGTCCAGCAGGAGCAGTAGTAATAGGATGACCAGGAACACGTAGAAGCGGGATGAGACGGACTCACATTTCTTCGTTTCCTCGTTTAAAGTGTAAAAGTACCACACAGAACAATCGGGGTCCACACAAATATTCAAAGCTGGCTCATAAAATTGATCTCCTACACACTCGGCCCTCTGTGTGCATCTGGCATTTGTAAAGTGATAATCCTTCTTGTTAGCGAACCCAATTCTGTAATTCTCCTGGTCCACCACTACATAAAAATTATTAATGACGTACGTGCCAAACTTAATTAATGGCTTCGTCGTCCTTCCACTGTTTTCACTAGACACTCCTTCGTGTACATCAGGCAATATGCAGAGGTAGCCATCGTTCGGGCCCTCCTCATTAATAATAAGATTGTCCAGCGGGATATGAACTTCCTGAATGCTCTTCCCTTGTGGGGATCCTCCAAGTGGGACTTCACTCGAACCATTCACGCCACCAATGTTATTATCACTCACGGTGTCGTTATCGGCAAGGTAAAACTTCAACACAGGTAGCGGTCTCATGGTGGCATCCACAGAGCACATCCTGGGTATGGTACCCTCATCAAACGTAACCTCCTTACTCTTAGGAATACACCTCTCGTCATTTTTGTTCACGGGTAGGTACTCCATTAGACTCAGCCAAAACATCTTGGGGAGGACCAAGCACTTGCTGCTCAAGTCTATTACTCCCTGCCAGTTACTACTGTACTTACCAAATATATTTTTTTCACACACTTCTAAATTGTACAGGGTAAACTGCATAAAGGAATCAGAGAATATTCCTCCCCTTTCTCTTGGCTCCGACCATACGATGGGTCCAAAGTTTTTTTTATAATCTCCTATATGTATTTCAGATATGCTTCCGTTCGGTTCCGCTGCCATTGCCGCACCCTTTTTGCTTGCCGTCTGCGCAACAAACTTAGCGTAGGATGAACCGCTGTCTTTTTTGAAGTCCTTTTGGCTAGGTGACCCCACAAGCGGCTTCACAGATCCCTCAGGCAAATTTATATCTAGGGCATACAAAGACTTGTTCTTCTCCACTATACTGTTCCACGCACTAACATTCCTGCAGCTCAGTTCCTTTCCGGCCAACCCCATAATCCCGTCGGTGTCTTTGAACAGGCTCCACCCTTTATACAGGCTCAGGTCCGTGACCAGCTTAAGATCATTATTGTGAAAAATGTTGTCCTTCGCGTTAACCCCTTTTCGTTGTCCGTCCTGTGCTGCTTCCTTTCCTGCATCGCTAGCGGCCCCTCCCGCCACTACCAAATCAACGACCTCTACGTCGTCTGATCCCTCCACGTGGCTCTCTGTGAACTTCAACGAATCATAATACATGCTGGGGTACTCCCCTTTATTTTCTAGAAGTAAATTTTTTTCACTGTAGCATTCGTATGGCTTGGACAGGATGGCCGGCAGGCACAACAGGTCATTGTTGCACCACGTGCATTTCTTACACGCCTTGGGGTCGTAGCAAACCCGAGTATTCTCCTCCACCTCACCTACGTGGCATGCTTGCGAGTCCTTCATAAATACATATATGCCCTCCACTCTACTATTCAATGCAAGCTTCAATGGTTGTCCTCCCACATTTACATTTGTATACAAATTTTTGTTCTCGGTAAAATGTACATTTAACACGCTTCCCTGAAACGTATCACCTCCTTTATTTACACCCATGCCGGATGCTTCTGCACCGTCCTCCTTGGTAGAAGCAAGAATTCGCCTCGCCGTGTTATACTTATTGGGGGGCATATTAAAGCGGTTGTTAGAGGGACCAAATGGTAATGAAGCTGATGCTCCCCTTTCCATTTCCCACTTCCACTTAATGGACTGCTCTTCGCACATCGTTGATGAATGTGTTGTCCCTTGGGGGATCCCTCCAAGGTGGGAGTCTTCACCGAGGGGTAACAAGAACCCCCCTGCACGTGCATCCTCTTGCAAATGCTCATTTGGTACCTGTACACAGTTTTGCATAGTCTGCCTAACCTCACCAGAGGGATCATCCCCGGTGTACATTGTCTCGTGAACAATATGGAATTCGTCACATCCGTGTGTGTTTCCACAGGAAAAATACAGCCTCCTAGGGTATCCTTCTCCAATGGTACTTCTAACCCTGTGACTAATGCTATTACTTATTTCATCATCGTCCTTGCCAGAGGTGTCATTTGTTGTCCTAACATCGCCTTCCCCAGTTATAACAAAATTCATTCCACCTGATATAAAACCTGCGAGCGTGATGACTCTTCCATCCCAGATGGTTACTCCGTGCTCGCTTCCCCCCTGCTGCCCCTTCTTCCCTCCCACCACTGCGTCACTGCGCTCCGGCACCCCATACAGAAGGAACAACCCACAGAGAAGCAGCAACCCACGCAGAAGGAATGGCAGAACTAACCAACCTTTCCATTTTACATAATTCAAATCCATTAATACGTCTTACACGTACAGGCATTACATACGGACCGACGTTACACACATGTATATGTTCATCCACAGGACAGCAGGGGGGGGGAAGCAAAACATCGCCCACTTGCCTCTTCCTGTCCTGCGTCCCTACCTGCTGGTGGTGTTGTCCTTCCCACTCGTTCGCACTGCCGTGGTGGGTCTCTCAGGCAGGCCACAAGCAGCCCGTAAGGTGCCACTCCACAGTGAGTAGCTTGGTGTGCCCAGCCTTTCTCTTCGCCTTCAAATGCCCCGCCGCGATACTAACGCAACGCTTATGCAGCCCTATGGCGCTGCTTCTCCGCTTTTACCTTCCTGCGTCAGCTGGTCAAGCAAGGCCAAATAAAAAACAACCAAGCTGAACCAGGAAAAACAGATTAAGCAAAGCCAAAGTGGAGAAGCACAAGTTGAACGGGAGAGGAGGAAAATCTGATGATGCGTAAATCAGACCCACACCAAAACGGAAAAGTAAACCCCACTCGAAAAGCAGTTTGCTCATCCCCGTTTCGTCAGGGAAAACTTAAACAAAATATGTTTCGCCGTAATCCCTTTTCTCAATCCTGTTTCTTTTTTTTTTTTTTTTTTTTTTTTTTTTTTTTGTTTTCCGCCCCATATGCTGCATTAAACAATGCATGTAAATTTTGCATATACATACGTATATTTTTTTTTTTTTTTTTTTTTGTAAAATGCATCTCCCTGTGGAACAATTTCAAACAAGTTAGAAAATATCACAGGGCGTACAAGAAAAAAAAAAAAAAGTGGAGTACGAAGTTGGGAATAAGGGCCCCCCTTTTTTTGTCAGGGCGATTAGAGAGTGCTCATGAGGTATACGAGGTTGGCAACTCGTTTGAATAGCGACTCTTTTTTTTGGGTTTTTTTTTTTTGACCAACGTGACCGATTTCGTGTTACTTCGTTCCCCCACAATGACAGATGCGGGACCGACGTGCGAAGGCGTATCCAAAAAAGGAACATTACCGTATAAGTGTGCACAAATGGAATGGAACACGGGGCGGGGGAAGTGTTGGTGATGCGGTGAAAGGTTGCCATGTGTTATACACCCCTAAGGGAACACACCCTTGCAGTGCCATATGCCAGATCAAAACCTCCAACGGGGAAAACTTACACATTTGAGAAAAGGGGCGACACGAGTCGCTTCCCCCTCCTCGGGTGGATCTTTGCAGATGTATATACTTGTGTTAATTTTATTTTTTCCACCCCTCGACTAAGCATTCTCAAAATGGTGTGTATGGACGAACTGCGTCTGATCAATGTTTAGAAAAAAAAAAAAAAAAAAAACAAGATGATCGCCTAGGAGAGCGCCTTTTCGCTGTTCCCTACTTAACGTGGATTTTATTGTTCCTACCACGTGGTTAATGTAAATTAGTTTCTACTTCCCAACCATTCAATCCCTGTTATTTTTACAAAGAAAAGGTTCCCATGTATGTTGCATAATCAGGTGAGTTCATCAACTCATTGATGAGAGTTGCATGTACATACACCCCTCACACATATCAACTCTGAGTATCGTTCTTCATCACCGCCCGCGGCATGCTCTGTCCCTTGGTCCTTTTCAACCGCACGCTGTTTGTCCGCGCCACAGGTTTTCCTTCCTTTCCCGTTGATCATAGTTCTAAAGCACTCAACGTCATCCCATATATTCGGCCCCTTTGCAATTCCGCCACAACGAAACCCGAAACACAACAATGTGTATATAAGCCCTGCACAAATATGTATGTAACGAAAACAAGCTGTAATTGCCCCTACTCCCTTTTGTGCGCCATTTTTTGTGTTGTTTTATCTCTCCTTTTGTCTTAACGTGGAAAATAGTTAAGCCCTATTTGTCCCATAATTACGAGTGCACACGCATGTACGTTGTTTTTATATGTTGAGGATCTCCATATTTGTTCTGTCTCCTCCAATTTCCTTTTTTTTTTTTTTTTTTTTTTTTTTTTTTTTTTTTTTTTTTTTTTTTTTTTTTTTTTTTTTTTTTTTTTGCCTGAACAGCAATGGCTTGTTCACCCGTAGATAGCCTCTCCACAATGAAGAGAAAATTGAAAATAAAATTTTTAAAACAAAAAAAAAAATTTTTCTCATTATGTAAGTATCCATAAATCGATACAATTATATTCTGCACATATGTGAGCACTTTGGACATGTGCTCAAAACTATGGATCGTTTCTTTTTTTTGTCTTTTTATTCACTCCCACCAGACGTAAATAACAATTATCTAGTGATGGATGTCCGTTCCCTTGTGAAGAGGTAACAACGAATGTTCATGTTCCCTTCCCCATTGTGTGTGTGTGTGTGTATAACTCCTCCGAAATGGAGTTCAAATCTTTTTCTAGCCCCCCAGAGCGACCGTTGCATAGCTATTTTGGCATGTGCGCTTGTTATCAAAATCGCCTGACCCGTTCATACAATTTCGCACAGCTGCAAAGACGACATCGAAGAGTTGGATACTAAGAAGAGGATAATGGTTAATCGATGGACGCATTCAGAGTTGTCTGACATGGACAAAAGAAAGAGAGGGAGAGAGAGAGAGAGAGAGAGAGAGAGAAAAAAAAAAAATACCATTTTCTTCACTGCAATCTGAGCATAATTAACAAGCGTCATGCATTGCACACTTCATCCTACCCCCCACCATATCCTTTCTTTCAATTGTACACATGTAGAGCATGCTCATTATGAGTAATTATTATTACATCCTGAGCAGTGCCAAGATATATGTGAAGCATTATAAACGATTTAAATATTACAAAATAATAAAAAATACTAGGTTCACGTACACAAACGTTACCAGTACAGAAACAATCTTTCGCATCTTGTGCCGAATTGCTAATCGTGTGTCATATACCGACCTTTTGCAAGAAACAAAAACGAAAAAAAAACATATCGTTCATTTCAAGGACACAGCCAAGCAAAAGGAAACATATATCGATCGAACAAGTGAGGCTGATCCTATTCAGCATTACCTACTCGATGCATTTGAAGCAAATTATAAGGCCATCTTGGCTACACTGTCCAGAGCCACTCTATGGTCCTTATCAAATGAATTGCAGGACTATTATTTGAAACATAATGAAGACTTTTTTCATACATACCACAGAATAGTTAGTAGAAAATTTAACAACGATTTCGATCTGTTCTTCAAATAACTGCGCAACCAGCGCTTCTGAACGTAATGGACGCATAGGAGGTGCCATCGAGTCATCAACTCATAATGAGACACACACGCACACACGCGCACGCTGCTAGAGCGTGAGTTCACATATGCGGTGCTGCGTTCCTTCAGCCCAGAGCCCACACACATGCAAGCGCATATGTAGGGCACTATCCCCTATATGTGTGCCGGTATATATATCCGCACGGGCCATATTTTCAAAGCGCACAAATGAGGCCCTTTTTGTGTTACTGCCTCTTGAACTCGTACTTCTTGTTCTCGTAAAACAGGTCCGTCTTTGCACTTCCCAGGTTTACAATTTTCGGGCAGCCGTCTCGCTACGGGAAAAAAAAAAAAAAAAAAAAAAAAGGATCAAATTAAGCCCAGCAATGTAAAAGGGAGATCCATGCCCATCCCATGGTAATCACAGCCACGTGACGACATATATACACGCGCAAGCCCTTCCATATGTGCACTCCTTACATCCTTCTCGCAAAGGCAGCACTCTTTACAGTAGTACGCATCCGATATTCCCGTGCCTCCGCAAATGATACATCTGCCCTGTGAAAGGGGAATGGGTAAGGAAAATTTTTAAAAAGGGACAGTCATCATCTTATTGTTTATGTGACCAATGAGAGCGCACGCCGGGGTGGCGACAGGGAGGGGTACCATGCCCACGAATGTATAATGTGTAACTTTGAGAATGTCCTGCCAAATGGAAATGTTCAAATGCTGCATTCCTCTGGAGGAACCTGTGCCCGCCCCCTACCTGGTAACTCCCATAGTTGCACTCGTCACATATCCGCACGAGGGTGTAGGGTCTGACATACGAATCACAGATGGGACATTTCCCGTCGCACTTTTCACATAGCCTGCCAATGGCTGCAAGGGGGGAAGATTAAAAGGAGGGGAGGATGGGGGGGGAAATGCGCGTAGGAAAAATTTACATCCACACGTGGGTGCACATGTACGGAGGACGCACATATATGGTAGTAATAGCGTGGTGGGGCGCGATCAACTGCATATGTTAAGTGGTCTAGGTTATGTGAATTGGGGAGGACATCGCGCAGACCTGCGTTCAGCCATGTGCCTCCCCGATCCGTCTTGTAATTGGGAAGCCACGTTCGTGTTGGTTGTGTCCTTGTCGCTGCGATTTTTTTTTTGTTTTTTCCCGCCGCGACTATGCACTCCGTGTATTACCTATCCCGGGCTGCTTGCGGCACATGATCAGGTCAGGGTCTGCACGGGTGGTGGGAGGAGCAAAGGAAGGTGAAGAGTTTATGAGCCCAATGAGCGACGCAAAATGTAAAGCGACTTGTCCGCTACCAAATGGCACAACTGTTTGTATATAATTGCGCAGGAGCTGCTAATCAGTAGGGAATTCCCCCATTTTATTATTTTATTGCATTATATTATATTTATTTTTTTTGTTCTTACGATGCTTGGCTGCCATTGTTGCTACCAGGTTGTGGGTGAACAAAAACGTTGCCACGGGAAATGGGATGGGATCAGGTCATATTCTCCTTCCGCGTGATTACATGTGATGGGATTCAAAGCAAGCGGAATGTTGAAGCAAGCGAAAAGTCGCAACAAAGGAGCACTTCTCACGCGGCATACATGTTAATACGTTTTGTGGCCTACCATCGTCGCAAAAAAAAAAAAAAAAAAAAAAAAAAAAAAAAAAACAAAAAACAGCAAGCATTTTGTATTTCCGCCTTGACACCCCGCCAGCGTGCTGCTACGCAGGACGACACCGACCTCCGCAAAAATTGCCGCTGCGTGGAAGGGGCTAGGACAAATCGTCCGAGGTTTCACCAACCAGTTCAGATTCACTTCGCCTCGACATGATGGGAACTGAATTTTTATATTGCTTCCCACCAGAGAGAGGGTACTGCCCCCAAAGTGGGCCCATTTTTCGTATCAAGTTTGTCGCAAGTGTTTCCACTGGATGCGTAAGTTCAACGCTCATGCAGAGGCACAGCGCCTAGTTTGGTAAAAAAAAAAAAAAAAAAGGACATAGAAAAAAGGGTGCCGCGGTCAGCGGAACTGAAAAATACAAGCAGTGGGAAAAGCATCCAATGGGAGGAGAAGCGCTTCTTTTCACTGCTACACTTCTTCCCCCACGCGCTCCTCCGGAACGCAGCGCACGTCCACGACATAATGAAAAAGACGCGGCGCGTAGGACTTAACGCGCTCCACATGTAGTATTGACACAACCCAGTGCTTCTTATGCGCTAGGTAGTCCATCAGGGCCAGCTTAAAAAATTCCAGCAGCACGAACTGGGCAAAGTGGAGACTCGCAGGGACGTTGTTCCCTCTGTAGGGGTCCTTCGCCTTCTTCCCCAATTTGGCCCCACCACGGGGACACGACTGCTCAATGGAGGTTGTTGCACTCTGCGGTCCGTCCGTCACATGGAGCCCGTGTTGAACCAACTCAGTCAAGGACATATTCCTGACATCAGTCTCGCTAACCCGTTTCACACTCTGCACATAATCATATGTATAGACTCGCGAGACGAACACTTCTTCAAAGACGTTCTCCCCAACTCCATGTATATGAAGTGTACCCCCCACTGTACCGTCCAACAGATGAAATGCATTGCACCAGGCCTCTACGCTATGCGGCAACAAACCGAGGAGAACACGATGGCACCTTCGAACAAGCTGCGCATTCTTCGTGACTACAAACGAGTTCTGTCTTAATATATGCAAATGAGTTTTCTTAATTTTATTCAACCCTACTGCACTCTTCAACAATCTCAAAGAATCTCCATTAATATCACAGGCGAAATATTCTTTTATTTTTCCCTCGCCAACAAACTTTAGCAGAGGTAGAGTGAAGTACCCAACACCACAAAATAAATCAGCGACGTTTTCCTGGCTCACCACCATGTTAGCTCGATGCAAGTAGAGATTCTGCATCCGCTCCTTTTCCGTTCCATTGCCTGAACAGAACATACACTTCTGCAAGTCCAGCTTGTACACAACATTATTTTCTACGTGTATTGTTTTTGCGTTCCTTCCGAGCACTAAGTGGATTCTATTTTTTCTCTTCTCTCCTTCTATGCGTTCGTATATGGTTATTGCTTTGATCCTGTTCCCTGCAGGGTTGTTCTTTCCTCCTACTTTACTCTCACGTACGTCTTTCAATTGCTTCTTTATTTGGGCTACCAGCTCCACCTTTACTGCGCGCCGTCCCACGTACGTAAGGGAGCACCAGGGGTGGTTAAGAAGACACACTTTTTCTCTCCCCCAAGAATGACATTTTTCCCTGCCCCCACAAGAGCACTGTTCTGTGCCGCGACAGGGGGATGCGCTACTCCACAGGGATGAAGCCGCCACACTGCGCAGCACGGTGCGCCTCCTGGCCAGGCTCGAAAATTTAAGAAACGTTCCATTACACCTCATGCGCAGCCTTTCCTTCCTCCTGGCCGCCCCCGTTGTGTGACCACCTCGGAAACGAAATCGGTTGAACGCGTCCCTCACGTCCAGCCAAAGCGCGTCCACATATGAGATGACCTTCATACGTCTGCACTTCTTCAGAAGAGTCCTAAGGCGGGAATACTTCCCCGTGCCCCTGTCCGTATACTTCAACGCGATGCCCTCCACACACGTGCGGTAGAGATGGAGAATCGGGCCCACATGCTTGTAGTGGAAAATCACAATGCCTCCAACAACTTCGTACTTGGCACTAGCCCTGACGATGAGCTTCCTCTCGGACTCGCTCAAGTATTTCTTCACCATCCCATTAGCAAAATTGTAAAACAGATTCGTCAGACATTGCTTCAAACTCGTTTTTTCCTCCACCCCTTTCGAACTTCTATGTATGTAGAAAATATGCCCCTCTTTTGTAAGCTGTACCTTCTCAAATGGAAAAACTCGCCTGACCTGTTCATAATTTTTTCTTGTTTCTATTTTTTCCAAAACTGGGACCAAAAAGGAGTCCTCATCTTTTTCACCACTTGTACGTCCCTTGAGGACCTCAATTTTGCGACGCTTATCGAATACCCCTATCCTCTCCAGAGCGGTCTTCACCTCCTTCACGTAGATTCTGTCCTTTGCAATGAGGTACAATACATCCTGCTGTGTCTTCTTCCCTGCGTGGGTGTCCATTCGTATCTGACTAGCACTCCGCGGGGACGTTCTTCGTGGCCTCTGTCTCCTCTGCTGGAGGGAAAAATATGATGTGGCCAAATCGGGCGCCTCTCCCGCTTCTTGATCCGCGCTGTTGTCTGCCGGGTTGTCCACTTCTTTATGTTTCCATTCGCTTACCCCCTGGTCGACACCCATGCCGACCCCCTGTTCGAGCAGAGCGCGCCTGCAGTTAGCTACAACGGGCAAGTCAAAAAAGCTCCCGAAGGTAAAGACGGTGCACCCGCCTCCGACCACGTACAGGTAGTCCCCCTCACTGGCAACCTTCGCCCTCACGTACATACTATGGAAGGGGAACACACCCAGCCGGTACCACTTGTTCTGCTTCATGCGAAAGAGCCATACGTCGTTCAGCGTGCGATGCATGTTGAGGCCTCCCATAAGGACAAAGTCGTTGTGCCCCCAAGCACATGTCGCATGCGAGAATCGATTCAATGGTAAGGCCGCTGGGCCATCCTCCCCGCTGCCTCCACAGGGAACGTAAAAAAAACAGTCCCTCTTCACATCGTAGGTATACAAATATTCCATACGATCTTCGTTACAAGCCTGACTCGAGTGCGCACCTGCAGCTCTGGAAGAAGAACACCCCCCGACGATGTAAATCAAGTTTCTCCTTTTATTATACACCATGGTGTGGTTCTTTAGACATGGGGAAGGGGCCTCCGTGCTCCCCTCTGTGGCCTTCTCTGAGGAGTGCTTCCTCTCCCATTCGATAAAAGCAGTTGTCCCCATGGACGTGTCCACCTGAACGGTGAGCTTCCCCTCCCATAGGTCATTCAACACTTCATTCTTCTCCGTAACGCCTCCATGCACATAGAATACGTAAACCTCCTTCTGCTTCTTGCGGTACCTGCGCACCAATGCACACGCGTGTCGGTAGCGACCGCAGGGCTGGGAGGAGTCCTCGCTATTTCCGCACCCATCCCCATGACGTTTCTCACCACTACTTCTCCACTTCACATCACACCATGCATTCCTTCGCATGTCATACAACCACACATCACTCGTGCAACTTTCCGGGCTCCTCCTACCACCGAACACACACGCATAGTTACTGTCTAGGCGGAAGAAGGAATGGTAAGACAGAGCGGGCAACGGCGTCTCGTAGGTCCTAAGGTGCTTCCTCCCAACGTCGAATACTTTCAACTGCCTACTCCTGACTCCCTTAGCAAACCCACCAAACAGGTAAATCTTTCCCTCTTCTATAAACATATCATGGCCCCAAACGAAGAGCTTGTCCAGGTCCCCTTCACTCGAAAGGAGCTTCCATTCCAGTGAGGAGTCTGCTCCCATTGGACAGGTCCCAGTCCGTATGTGTCCCTCGTCCGACAGTTCTATGTCGTACTTGTTCAAATATATTTCTCCTTTTTCTTTTTCTTTCTTTTTTTTTTTTTTTTCCTTCGTCGATCTGTTTTTCTCCCATTGCGTGTCTGGCAGGGTGATGGGGCTCCCATTTTTTTCTTCACTTTCGCCTGACCCGGCAAGGTCATTTTTGATGCTTTGCTGAGGAGGATGTTCTTCCCGTTGGCTGCAACCGCACATCTGCGCACATTTCTCACACTGCAATTGGGACAAGTGGAGGGGCTGCCACTTGGAACCACCCCCGACCATACTCTCCCTATAGCAGTGGTAAAACCCCACAAGCTGCCTCAAATTGTGATTCATCTTCCCATTGCACACATCAAGCAGCTTGGCGATGGAGTTCTCCTCCAATGAAAGCGCATCGTCCACATAATGCTCCAGGCGCATGGACCCCCTAATTGCCACAGTAACATCACGGTTAAAATTCAACAGGCCGCTCTGCTTCAGACCAGCCATCTGTGCCACCTTCAGCAACCTCAGTGCACTCACCAAGTTTACACACTTCACGTGAATAATAAAAGGTTCAAATTTAAAAAAAATTCTTGTCTTCTTTTTTTTTCTACTCATTTTGGTGACGTCTTCATCATTCGTGTAGATTAATTCTTCCCTGGAATGATGCCCTCGAGGTAGTTCTTTCCTTGCTTCACTTGGTGACCCCCACTTGGTATTCACCACCACGGAGTCCTCCTCTTTTTCATAACTGACAAGGGGGGATGTTGTCACACCATTTAGGCACTGCGTTAAAATACGCTTCACCACCTTGGGGTCTTCTCTTAAATTCTGATGCATGTGGCTGGAGTAATACATGTGCACATTTTTTCTGTGTTTTTTTTTCGTCCTCTCGGGGGATATGTTTCTTCCCTGCACAGGAGGGTCGCACTCATCATACGAGTGGCACCCCTCCTCGTGGTAACTCCTTTTCAAGTACGAAATGAAAGCGTCTTGTTCGATGGTCCGTTTTGTCTTACCATTGGCATTGTCTCCCAGGTCGGCTCCCCCCACCACAGAACCGCTCCTATTACACATCGCACCACTGCAGGAATTCCTGTTCTCTCTCACGCCTCCTACTTCGCCAAAAATTACTACCCTCCCCGAGCAGCAGGAGCTGGTGAAATAATCGGGGCTCCTATTTATTTCGTAAATGCATGGAGTAATCAACAAGTCAATGCTTTTCTTAATGGACTTGTCCTCTCCATCATCATTAATGTTTTTCTGCTCCACCACACGTTTAACCATTTCTTCCATCCCCCTGGGATTCTCTTCCAACACCTCCTCCGCCTTCTCCTCCACTCCCTCTTTGCACTTCCGATATATATTCAAATAAATGTTGCAGACGTCCTCTTTGCAGTTCTCGTAAATGCAGGTGTACCTGTGGAGCTCCCTCTCCATGTCCACTACCTTTTCTGCTTTTTTTTTCTTCCTCAAAAAGGCCTCCATCGTCGTGCGCGCACTGGGGTATGCCGGTGCTCCTTGTTGAAGACACATTACAGCACAGAGAGGGAACCACTACGTTGATGAGTGTTCCCTCATCGGTGCATATACAATCCGGGGAGCACGATCAAGCAAACCCCTTTGTGTTCTCTCCCTTAGGCTGCAAGGAACTGTTGCAGGGGGTTCCCCTATACATGAATATACTCCCAGCTGTTTGCTGATTAATGCATAAGTGTACATATACAAACATACGCTCAAGGGAGCTTAAAATTACGACTGTTTTTTTTTTTTTTTCAAACTGAGTAATGCACCACCCTCCGTGGTGGACACCCGTGCGGGAATGGACAGTCACCCCGGTTAAGGAGCAAAGTGACAACACCACAAACTAATAAAGGTAACAAACTTGAAGGTAACAAAGTGATGTGCCAAATGGACCTCCTTAAGACGGTAGACCCTACAATGTTTGCCCCTTTACAATCAGAAAAAAAAAAGCGGAAGAATCATTCTGGTTGGTTACATCCAAAATGAAGTCTAGAAAAAACAAAAAAAAAAAGAAAAAGAAAAAAAGCACACCTCAAATGCAGATATGCAGCGCAATCGCCGGGACACAGACCCAGGTCACTTGCCTTAACGTTCTAAACCCACTTGGGGTGGACGTTATTTTGTACAGTAGTTTCCGTTCCCCCTGAACACGCCGTGAACGAATTGTTCTGTCGCAAATGCTGGCCTGTGCGGTTTGTTTTTTTTTTTTTTTTTTTTTTTTTTTTTTTCTGTTTCTAATATTCACTTAAACGATAGAAGGCCGCTCTGCCCCCACATAGTGAAAAAAAACGCATGCGATTAAATTTGTACCGCTTTGCAGCGATGTTGCTACGACGTTGAAGCCAATCTGTTTTTTTGCGCTTGCCCTATGCGACAATGAAAGCAAAGAAGCGGCAGGGCAACAGGGGCGACATGGGACAAATAACACCGCATACATACGGGTAGAGCACGCTTGCGCTTTTTCCCTTCGCATCTAAGTAGTGCCAATTTTGTTGTTCATTTTAGGTAACCCCGAAAGGCAGCTACAAAGGGTACCGCTTTTGGTTTGTCAAATTGGATGCGCACCCTCCATTATTATATATATATGCTGCCACATCAATTTGTTAAAGCATAAACAAGTATATAACCTTGCACTAGGATGGGTGCCCCCATGTTGAAGGTATATACCTTGCGCAGGCGCGACACCTGGCGCCCGTTGCAGCTGGCACAGAACCGCGTTGTGCACCCCCAACTGTGTTTGTAACGCGCATTTGTTAATATTGTTCAAAGCAACGATAATGGCGTATGCGGGTTATGCTCACCAGCTATCTGCCACCCATCACGTATCACCAATGGAGTAGTATTCCCCCACCCATGGCACCCACGCATATGCGCCACATGGTATATATATTATTATATACATATATGTATACATACATGCATACCGTTGCATCGTTCGTATAATACGTCCGAGCGCTGCATAATGGCCCTTAGTTGCGTTTATCAACAAAAAAAAGGCGAAAATTCTGGCATTTCGCCTAGGCCATAATAGGGTGATGTTCTCCACTGTACTTCGCTTTGCCTTATTACATCGTAAGGCTTTTTTTTTTTTTTTTTTTCTTTTTTTTTCTTTCTCTTCTGCCTTACTCTGCCACCAATTTGCCACATTTAAGTGACGCATGCATTCGCTGGAAAGGTTCACTGCGAAATTCCAATTTGGCGCTTTCGCTTTAATTAGGCATTTTTGGTGCTAGCCGCTGTTGCCGCCCCCTCGGCCATTTTCCAAAAGCATCGTTCTGCATGACCAAGTGGCCTTGGCCCATCTGCCCATGAGATGCATACCTGTGCCCCTGACGCATTCATGCTTACATGCCACATATAAAAGCATATGTGCCACTATGTACATACGTTATGCATGTGTATATGTATATATAATATATATATATATATATATATTTTTTTTTTTTGAACTCACCAAAATGGGCATTTTTCACCACTTGTGCAATTTTTGCCTGACCTGTTAATGCAAAATTTGCCATTCTGTCCATGTATTCCTGATTTAAAAAAAAAAAAAAAGAAAAAAAATCTCCTTTTTGACACTTTACTTTTTACGTTGTACGTTCATGCATATCGCTTACCTTTATGTGATCTCCCACGGACGTGTTTATATGCCCACGTAACAATCAGACGCACGGGGGCTCCCACTCGAACCAACTCGCAAACACCGCATACCCCTGTAGCCGGCAAAATGAAATTAGGCAAAGGGGACATTTGCGCAGCCAGCACAGCCAACAAAGACGCCTGCAAGTTTCTCATGAATTTTAAAATTAAATAACAGTGAGAACAGAAGACAAGCAAGAAGAGGCAACTTAAGGCCAAAAAAAAAAAAAACGTGCAGGCACCTGCGCAGCTGTGTGACCATATTTCCACGCGCCGCGTCTACCGTTTACAGGTGCCCTACACCGCTGCTTTACTAAGATTGATGAGCTTGAGACATCGCCCCTGTGCTTGTACATGTTTATTTAACTGTTACGACCCTCCGTGTACACACTCGGGAGGGTAGTTCTTCAACCAGTTAAAGGAAGTCCCCTTCCGACGTCTCCCCTTTTATAGACGCGCGTATATATTAAACGTGGTTTACCTTTTTTTCTTCTTTTTTGTTTTTTTTTTTTTTTTAAGTGAGACAAAGCGTTCTGAATAACGCTTCAAGTGAAAGGGTAGAGAGAAACAAATCATTTACACGAATTGCTTCTTCTCTCTTCATCCTGCACGAAAGTACATCCCCCGCGCTCTATACTTTTGTGGAAAACTGTTTTAAGTAACACACAAGAGGAATATTCACTCAAGTGCATGCTGTACGTAGTAACGAGTACCCCTGCGTTTACCCATTTTGAAGTACCCATAGTGCACGCGATCGTCTGTCCCCTTGCGCACGTGTCTTTGTGGTATCCGTTCATCTACTTATTTGCCCATTTGAAGTCACGCCCTTGGCACCGCAACAGTGCACTGTCAGTTGCCTATACAGGGGTAACCCTATCCAGCCCCCCTTTGCAAGCTGCCGACGGGGAGGGTGTAAAAGTGACCTCATTCTGGCTTCTTTTTACATAAATATATATTTTTTTTTTTTTTTTTGGTGTATATGCGTGCCGTTTTTAATCACCCAAGTCGGGGAGTTAACTCAGTGCGGATATTTTTGATTGTCCCTTTTGAAACATCTTGGTGAGAGGGCAGGTCACCAGGGGGGAAGAAGAAGAAGACTCGAAGTTGTATAAGCGGGTCCCCACACGACAGCCAGTGTCTACGCACATATATATACTTACGCAGCGCGTGTTCCTCTGTGTGTCTACACGCTCGAGCACACAGCACCAGGAAAATAGGACAGGCACATATTTTTTAAGTACCAATTTTTTACGTATGAATTTTTAATTCATTCACGCACCACCTCGGCAGCTGAATACCGAAAGGGCACTTTCCCAGGCGATCATCTTTTTATTTATTTATTTATTTTTTTTTTGCTTCCCCTTTTCAAATTGTGAGGAGACTTATCAACTCAGACGTAGAGCAGCTTTCCAGGTTGGTGAATCATCGCGGAGTTCGCCTACCGACCGGGACAACAAACTTCCTGTTGCAGTCCCCGGTTACGTTACCCTCCGCCATACCACCCAAGGAGAGAGCAGATCGAATACCAAAGGAATCTGAATAACAAAATATGGAAGAAGAAAAACCGGACGAAGATGAGGAAGTTACAGTAGGAAAAAATATCATCCACAACAATTTCGCAAGCGCAGAATTTCTGAGCAATTTTCAATTTCTGCTTGATCATAGCAACCCCTTCTACCACCTCCATGATCGCCATTTTCCTTGTGGACTGAAAAGTGCATTGGGGGTAGGAAGAAATGCAGATGGAGGCAGCACAATTGGAAGGGGCCACGGGACGAAGAAGCTTCTTATCCATTTGGTGCCCTCCAACAAATCCGATCTCTACAAGTTCTTGAAGAAGAAAAAAGAGCAAGTACAGAACCTATATGGAAAGGACGAAACTTACAAGTATGAAAGTCACATAAGTTTGACTGGTTATTTCTCCTGTGACAACATCTTTATTTTCACGAAGAGCCTATACCTTTATTTGTTTTATTATGTGAAGCTTTACCACTTGTCCAGGAAGCTTTCCGTTCGGGATTTGTTCTTTTGCATTCCGTATCGGGTCGGACGGTCGGCATGCGATGGCCGCCGCGCCCTGTGGGGTGAAGAGAGGCCCTGTAGGAAGCAGTGGGCGAGGAGGGATGCGCAGGACAGGGCGCAATCGCAGTCGCATCACCCCCGCTCGCAACCTACGACACGCAACGTTGAGGAAAAACGTATCCTCACGAACAACGATGGGTACGTGATTATTCCCATTATGTGTGAATGGCTAAAAAGGATTTTTGAGAATTTCCATTTTTTAATTAAAAACGACAGCTTCGCATCGTGCAGGAAGCACACCCAGGGTGGTACGGACAAGTCCTCCAGAAGGCACTTGCGCAAGCGTGCGGCGGTTAAGGAGGAGGATGGCCACTTCGTTGGTGAAAAGGATAAGCGGTACCGGGTCGAACACGACCAGTCCGAGGACCTGCCAATGAAGATACATTGCCAGGGGAACAACGCTACAGGGGTGATAAGTCTTCCTGTGCCGGACGAATGTGTCACATCATTTCAAAATATCGACACCCCTCTAGCACATGATGACGGTGATGAGTCAGCTTCCCATTCATGTATAAAACGAAGCAAAGCACGGTGCAGTTTGAGCAGTGTTAGTACCTCCTCCAGCAGCGGGGACGTAGGACAGTGTGCCGCGGTCACGCAAGGGGCGAATAAGTCTCCCGCGTTGAACCCCTCTGTTTGTGAACAGGGGGATCGAACACGTAGCAGTGGGATGAGCAGAAGTAATATAGGTGTGCGAAGCAATCGGAGCAGATGGGGAAATAGGATAAAGTACCGCTACAACAACGACAAGGTGCGCTTGCTCGACTGCCGCATAAAGAACTGCAACCATATTTCCCTAGCCTCCAACCGCAAGGATCAGGGCGTACAAAACCAGATTGCCCACATGTACAAAGACATGAAGTATCACTTCTCAAACTGCACGTGGGACATGGTCATGTACGAGTGCGTGGAGGGGGGACGCAACACGCACATACGAGGGGACGTCACGGAGATCGAAATTGGGAACGCAAGTAAAAACTCCCCACGTGGTAACAACCTCCACTTGAATGAAATTTTCCGATTGAGAAATTTCGCCATCTCGTGACTGTCACACGCAGGAACCTACCAACTGAGCAAAGGGGTACACCTCCTGTTTTCTTTTCTTTTATTTTATTTATTTTTTTTTTTGTTCGTATTTTCGCGTCCCAAAATTTAAGTCCTACCACGTGTATTTCTTGTTAATTTTGTGAAAGCGAACGCAAGTTTTTAATCCGGAATTGGGCAGGAGTATACATGCGTGTTTTTTTTTTCTTTTTTTTTTTTTTTTTCCCCGTGTACATTTATTATTGCAACACTCGTTGCATATTCACCTGGCGTGTGTGATCATTTAGCCCTTTTTGCGGCAGAGCAGAGGAAGAAGAAATTTCTTGCCTGCCGCAGACACATGTCGACAGTGACTTACCAAAAGAGGATAAACCGATACTTCCAATTTTTTAAGCCGTCTTTAAAAGTCCCCCACTTTTTTTTTTTTTGTTTTTTACACGAGTGGGTGGAGTTCCCGTGTTGTAATAACACAAAGCGAGGAATTCCCATGTGTAGTGCGCAACTGGGTTGGAAATTGTTAAATCGGTGAAAG
This sequence comes from Plasmodium fragile, assembly GCF_000956335.1. NCBI lineage: Eukaryota > Apicomplexa > Aconoidasida > Haemosporida > Plasmodiidae > Plasmodium > Plasmodium fragile. The sequence goes on along the minus strand of NW_012192635.1, from coordinate 43,866 downwards.
TGATTTATTCCCTTTAAGGCTGTTGCTTTCTTGTTGCTGCTTCCTTGTGAGCGCTTCCCCACAGTGTAGAGATACAGACCAATCACGCACAACCGCTGTGTACAGTAGTTAAAAAAAAAAATAATAATAAATGGGCATTGGAAATGACAACCCCAAAGGGCCCAAGTTAACCTTTCATAGTTTTGCAAATAGGCGGTTTGCGAAAGCTGTGCTCGTTTGACAAGTACCCATCAAAGGGGAACATTCTATGAGGTGACATTTGGGCACCACACCGGGTTCTACATTTTGCGGCCTCCCCGCTGACCGCCTTTTTGCACATAAGTTGGGATTATCTATTAGCTAGCCAAAATAGAAATCATTCTTTTTCGCCTGAACAAAAAAAAAAAAAAAAAAAAAAAAAAAAAACAACAGCAACAGCAACAGCAACAGCAACAGCAACAGCAACAGCAACAAAAATATGGAAAGGGTAAGCGAATGAAACACGAAATTAAAAGCGTTTACATGGATCTGTCATTCTGCTGCACTGTCGCAAAGATATAGAGCAGGCTAATATATGCAGCAGGATTTCTCCCTCTGGCGCTGTGTTCTTCTTCATCCAACGTGTGGGCACATGCCTTATTGTAGCTGACGCCTGGCTGCATCGGCCATGTTCACCTCTACACAGAAACATGCATGAACAAATGGAAGACGACACGCACAAGGAAGGTGCGAAGGAGGAACGACTCACCTACCACTATAACGGGCACCGCTCTAGGAAAAAGTGCCCCATCGGGGGAAACGATGAAGCGGACTGCAGCATGGCACGTTTTTGCGAGGGCTATTCCGCACTGCCAGACGACAGCGGAGGGAGCGCCAACTCGGAAACATCTACACACGGGAATAGCACAACGGGAAGAAGTTCAGGCACAGGACGGACCGCACATTCGATCCATGCCAATAAGCGCACCATGAGCAGTCGAGAAGATTCTCCAACCCAGCGCATATTTCTTGTGAAAGGATCAAACTCTTCCAACGCCCCAAGTGACATGCGCGTAGCTGCAAAGCGATGGCTCCTACGCGATTCCTGCAAACAAGCACACTCATCATACGAGGCGCAAATGCACAGCACACACGACAGGGCGCACCACCTCGAGCTGTCCATACCTCCAAGGAACCGAAATAAGGAGAGAAGAAAAATTCAAAGGAGGTATGCCTCCCACCCGAACGTAAGTGGAAGACCTCACGAAGTTACACCTGTTAGAAAGTTCCCACGCAGTCCATTTTTCCATAAAGACGAAGCGGTTAAAATGAAAAGGAGAGAAAAACCCAACGAGTGCGGCCAAACGCGTATAGGTGACAATGCAAAAGTAACATGTGGCACAATGCTTGGGCTAACCAAATTACGAAACGTGTACGAATGGAACAACAACTACCATGTACGCAGCAGTACGCTACATGCTACATTCCAGAGGAATGGCCACCCACCTAAGAAGAAAGTAAAGGACAACAAACAGAAGCATAAGTCAAATATGGCTGCTTCAACATATAGGTACAAGTTAGAACGGGAGGACAAAAACCCTCCCGACATGAATAACAACCCCTGTGGACATGAACTGTTCCAAGTTAAATTCCTGTGTCAAGCAAAGGGATACGATCTGCAAAAAATAAGTCTCGTGTTCAATGCAAAAAAGATAAAGTACGTCTTCCACGACAATAATAACATTTTGTGTGCATTTTTAACGCCAGAAAAACGTACAAAATATTTTTACAGCTTCGAAGATATAGGGAACATGGACTGCTTCAATTTTGTGAAAGACGTCACTGCTGCAGATGCTGAATATATTGTTTTTATTTTTATAAATGGATCTGTGGTCATATGGGACAATTTCCCTAAGTGTTACAGAAAGGACGTGTTCATTAATAAGGTTATTGTTTTTTTAAATTCTTACTCCGACGAGCTGCTACCTGTGCATGTGGTGCAAGAGGATACCATGTATTACCATGAGTGGGGGGGAGATGAAGAAATACTTAGCCCAACCACGCCTACATGTTCGGAAGAGCTCTTCCCCACATCGTGTATGGACACTCCACTGATCAGCGGGGGAGTCATCCATCTGCGAAGCGGTTCCCTGGAACAGAAACTAATCGTATCCTTCGCCCTCTCGCAGTCCATTCGCCTCGATGTGCACGAAATGCTCATGGACACCACCATCAACAAACTCTTCATCATTTCCAAGCAGATTGCCAGTAGCGGCACCTGCACCATTTCCAAGCAGGAAGGTTCAAGGATGCTTGATGTGTACTCTAGTATAATTAACGTTAATGCTGTGCAGGACTTCCTCGACGTCCCTGAATATTTCTGGAATAAGGTTCAGTACGAGAACGCATGGTTTGAGGTGAGTCATGAGGCACCACGTGGCTTCCTCTGCTAGAACATTCCCCCCCCCCGTTGTCAACACTTTCCCCGTTAACTTCGCTCAACCCATTCATTTCCCCTCCCCCTCCCCCCACACACACATGCAGATATACACATACCTGGAGATCCCGGAGCGGATCAACATCCTGAACAAGCGGTACAACTACTACAAGGACTTACTCAAGGTGATAAAGACGGAGGTTTACAACGACAAGACGTTCTACAGTTACCGGGTCATCGTCCTGCTGCTCTTCATACACGTATGCGCGCTGATTCTCAACGATCTCTTTTTCGCCCAATGAAGAGGAGGGGGGGGGGTGGAAGTGAAGTGGTCCTTTCCGTGGTGAGTCATTACCTGGGGAAGGACAACCCTTTGAGCAAACACATCTTCTTTTGTCGGTGTGTTATGTTCCCCTCCTCTCGTTTGCTATGTTCACATACAAGTAGTCACAAATACCCTTGCTGACCTGACTGGCGCTGCCAGGGGAGGGAGACAGAGACCTGACCATGCCCTCATCGCATTGGGATGTATGCAGAAGGGGGTCTTCTCCTTCCCCAGTGGAGGTTCCCTCCACAGAGACCTTTTTCCCGTACTCTTGAAAACACTTGTGCGCCTTGTTATACTTGTAAGTAATCACTACGTTGTGCGTCGGGTCACTTCTCTGGGGGGGTGCCCGATTCTCCATCTCGCTTCCGCTACTTAAACCGCCTTCACTCGCTACCTGTTCATTTTTAACGCTTTCCTGGGCATGTTCCCGCCCCTTCACCTCGATGAGTGCTCTTAAGAAGGATAGCATCTCATCCCATTCTCCCGACCCCTGGTTATACACATGAAGAAAAATATTCAACTGATCGACGGTGCTAACCCGTTCAAAGTGACGCTTATTCCTGAACACCAAAGAGTCTACTCTGGTGAGAATAGCATCATCACAAATGTTTAATTTCTTATAACAGTGAAGCAAACGACACAAGTGTTCATAATTGTATGTGAGCACCTTAGGTATATTCCCCGTGACGATAACCACAATGTCCTTCATGTTACTGTCCACATATGGGAGGAAGGTAAAGAACTCCAGGATCGATATGTACTCTCCTGGGAGGGCCTTATGCTGAGTCTTTAGCTTTGAAAAAAGGAACAGTAGCAATCGCTTGTACACAAAGGTGTAATTGAAATAATTGAGCTCTCTGTAGGCGCACAGCAGTTTTATGAGTTGCTTCAATGAGAGGAAGGCTATGCAGGTGTTCACCCTGGAGAAGAGCAACGGTATTACGCGCTCCACCACGTTCCCCTGGCTGCTATTATGCTCTCCCCGCCACTTGGCGTCTGCTTGGTGTTCCTCCCCATGGGCGTTTTTCATTAAATGGCAGTACTCCTTGTGTTCATCCTCGTTGTTGTGTTGGTTGTGCTCACCACTCAGAGGGGCTGCTTCGCGCAATCCATGCGGCCTCCCCGCTTCTTCACTCACTTCCTGCCTTCCTTGCACAACCCCACTGCGCGACAGCCTCTGCAAAATGGGCCCAATCTGCACCAGCGTGTTGTACACGGAAATGGAGTCCATCGACTTGACGTTTGCGCAAATGTACTGAACCAGCCTGAGAAGCAGCTCCTCGTGGTTCCCACCACTGGTCCTTGGTGAGTATGCCGAAATGAGGTGATTGATGTGGTTACACCTAACCATGCTGAAGTTACGCAAAATGTGCTCACATGCTCCATCAAGCAAATCCACGTCCTGTATCTTCAGCTTAGACAATGCATGTAGGATGTCGCAAATTCGCTTCATGTCATATTGGTGGAAGTGCCTTTTGATTTCCTCCACGAAGAGTTGCATCAGTTCGAAGTCTGTGTAATTCAGTTGGTTGCTCGCTAGGATATACTTGTAAATGTTCTTGTGCCTTTCTGGGTCATAGGACATGTCCCCTCCGCTTTTTGTATTATACATTTCACCGACGTCTTCCCTTTTTGCACTCGCCGCGTCTACGTCCCCCCTGAAGAGCCGCAACGCCCGGTGGGCCAACATGGAGTACACTTCAAAGTTCCTCTCCTTGCTCAGGGCATACGCCTGCAGAGTAAGCACCACATCTGGAAATGTGAACACCCTGCAGTGCTTCTTAACAAGATCGTTGTACACGTTAAACATGCGTTTGCTAATGAACCCATTCTTAACGCTTTTCTTAATTGCATGACTAACTCTTTCTCCCTGTACGCTTTTCAGTTTCTGTATAATTGCGCTCTCTGCATCGTCCTGCGTCTTTGCAGAGTGAATCCCTCTGCAGGTGAGGCGGTAGCAACGGTTGTCACGGTTGTGGCCATTGCGCACTGTGTCGTGGACTATGCTGCCTACTGCTCTGCTGACTGAGGCACTCATCGGGCCGCTGCCCCACAGGCATCTGATCAAACGCTGAGCGAGCCACATTTCGCCGATCGAGGAATGAGGGGCGGTTGCAAACGGAGGCGCAGGGATGTGCAGTGTACGCAAAAGTGTACCGATGCTTGTATGCAAGTACACATAAATAGATTATTTTATTTTTATTTATTGTATTTTTTTTTCTCTCCCGCAAGTCCGTCGTGCCGCCATAATTCGCACCACGCCGCTGCGCAGTTCGGGCACCCTAGGGCCCTTCGCAACGGAACCCATTAGCACGGTTCGCGTTGCACTGATAAGGTGGGTTCACACTTCTACCCCCGAGGCAACACAACCTATTAACCTCGCCCCTATGCAATTTAATTTATGATGTTTTTTTTTTTTTTTGTTAACAACACATGAGATCGGCGGAACCACTTCCTCGTGTAGGGCGGTGGTCAACACCCTCAGATGGTTTGCTTTCCCCACAGCAGGAAAGAAAACAAACATATGAAGCAACAGGGTGAAGCACTAACGCACAACTGATTCGCCCATTCAAGCGAACGGAGCACCTCCCTGCTGCCACTTTGTTTTTACAGGTTGGGGAAAACCCACTCTACGCTCTTTTCCCACGCACATATACATGACCGCCCATGCGTTCACAACATTGAGTGGACGAAACAACGGGGTCGAATCCCTCCCAGAAAAATAAGCTGCGTGGTGTGTGAAACCTCAAAGGGAAAGAAGTGAACCGACCTGATGGGCTCTAACCCCCCGCAATGCAGTACACGCGAACGAGTCTGTCGCTCTCCCATGGGGACGATTATGTGTTGACCCCAAAATGTTGTAATAAAATATGATGCACCACAGCGGGCTTGCGAACAAGCCAATGTGTTAACATAAAACCACATACCACTGCTTCCCCCCTTTTAAGAGACGCCCCGATTTTCATGCGCAAGGCTATGCATATGATGAGCGTGTGTAGAAAATTGTTCCCCCTTCAGGGATGGGGCTGATGTGGTGGCAGTAAGCCCATCCCCGCCACACTTCACTGCATTGTAAGATGTATACCGATCCCGAAGTGGAAGAAGAGAGTATGCGTAGTTACCTCTACACACAGCTGTTTAAACAACAAAGAAAAAAAAAAAAAAAAAAAAAACGGATAGCCCTCTTTTTCTGTAATGAATCATCCTCATTGCTGTCTGCTGAGAACGGTACGTTGTTGTGATGCCCTCTCTCCCCAAACATGTAAACCACACTACGCTGCTTTGTATGTTGCTATTTCGTATGGATACTACTCCGTGGTGAAAACGGATCCTCCATGATAGCACTCCTTAGGTCGTGTCACATACGTTCACGCGGGAATACGTACACATATTAGTGGTGCTTATATTGGTAATATCCCCCGTGTGACAGGAAAACAAGGGACCATGCCCCACCGCGGTCGCCTCACCACCAATAGTGTATAGAACACCGGTACCCTCCAAATGGTCAAACCGGAGTATTGCACATGCATGTTGTTTTGGGGGGGGGGGAGATATCCGAACAGTTTTGTTCGAGTCGCCGTGACCCTCCTTTGTTCCATCAGCTACCATCCATTAGGTAGCCCCCCGTGGGAACACCACAAAATTGTACACGCGTGCTCAAATATATGCATCGTATGTGAAGGAATACTTTTTCCATTACCCCCACGCGACCCCGTTGGATGGGGATTCTCCCTGGGCAGTTCTACAGGAGCGACGCAGGAGAAGTTGGTGGATCACATGGTTCGTGCAAGAAAGTATTATCCATGCAGAGCTGTTTGGGAAATAAAAAAAAAAAAAAATTTAAGTAACACCTGTGTTTGGGTGAAATACAATATAAACATATCTACGTCACATCGCGCAATGTAACATCATTTCCGTGTACCATATTTACCACCCTGTTTGTGCTGCGACAGAGCGATACTCTCTCACGAGGAGTCGTTTTTTTTTTTTTTTTTTTTTTTTTTT
>NW_012192635.1:9122-36258 GCF_000956335.1 Plasmodium fragile | reverse complement strand
AACTGGTCAGGTCATAAATTTTTTTTTTTTTTTTTTTTTTGTTTCCCTTTTCGTATGCATGTAATTGCTGCGTTTTACTTACATATGGGTAATATATGTTTTTTCCGTTGATGAACTGGAAAATCTTTTTGATGCAAATTGATTTTTTTTCTTCTTGTCAAGTTTTCTTCGTTTGGTACTTATATTAACATTTGCTTTGCGCCACAGCACGTGTATACCATATGCGGGTGCACGAGCGTGTGATTGGTAGCAAAAAAGGCATGCTAATCGCGTAAGCGGATGTATATGCATACGCGTATGCGCGGGTTACTACGTGGATCATCCTACACAGCGTCACGCTAAGGATCCCACGTACCAACCAAATGTCGCGGTGACGCGTAGTGGGAGGCAAAAAGTCCCTCGCAATGCAGTGACAGCGGCTGAGCGAGAGCATGCGCCTCTAAATCAGGCATGCGTCGCGCATGCTGTGACGCATGATTTCACGCATGCTTCTTTACGCAAGTACGTTTGGGAGCACATACATTTGTACTCCAGTATGCTGGGAGCGTGCGAATATGCGACGCTGCTCCCCACCACCACTTCCACTTTGTATGATTATTCCTCTGCGTCGCACGAATACATGACAACCGCCTTGCGCAGCCAGACCTGCACCTCAAAATGCATGTGAACAGAAAAAATGTTAGCACATGATTTGTTCACCTCGCGATGCGCAAGCAACTGACCTTTAACATTACCTGTGTCGTGGCGGCAGTTCTCAAGCGGTACGTGGTTTTCTACATATCACATATTGCGCACTCTGAACTGCTCACCACTGCCCCCACGAGTATCTACCCTTGGACAAAAAAATAACCCTCCCCCATAGGAAATATCACCTCAGATACCTCAGAAAATTATCGGCCATAATTCTGAACCGTCCCCCCCGGCCTCTCCAACCTGAAACGTACGAGCTGGTTTAGACCCCCCTTTCAAGGCACTAGGAAAATTGCTCCACGGGGGGGAACAGAAGCAAACGTAAAGGAACAAAAAAGGGAGAAGCCCACACTGGGAGGTAGCTCTTCACATGTTATGTTTTGCCGTGGCGTCGTTTTACCATTAGGGACGTGTACACGCATATAGGGAACAACACCTGTGCGTGGGCACGCCTAATCGTTCGTCACAGAGCGATCTCCCCGGAACAGCACACTTCGTTGGCGTCGCGCGGTTAGCCGAGGAAGAGACCGCGCAAGTGAGCGCTTAAGTTGGCCACCCTGAAGGCCATCCCCCAGAAGCTACGTAGAAATCACGCAGAAGCCACGCCGAAGCCGCACCGATATAGCAAGATGAACGAGCTGTTGATAAGGTCCAAGAGCGGCATCAAGCTCTACACCTTCGAGCGAAACGAGAACAATGAGTACACGGGAAAAGTAACATTCGAGTACGACGGGTGCATACCCGACGCGATCTGGTCGTGCGATGGGAACTCCTTTCTCATCCTGCACTCCGTGGAAGGCTTACTCCTCATATCAAATTATTCCGACAGAGATAACATAAGGGTAAATAAAATAACCTGCCACAATAGGTACAAAGAACTCTTCACGGACGACAATGTAAAATTAATCAAACATGTGCAGTGGTCACCAGCCAATAAATTTGTTGTGTTCTTCTTCCCCTTTGAAGAGAAAAATTTTGTCTCCATAGGAAACCTACTCCTATTCAGTGTACAGCATAACAAAGTCCTTTGCTCCTTCAAGATTAGAAAAAAAATTTGTAGCAACTGGCCCATCATTCACTTCACCACTGAGGACAGATATTTTTTTCTGGAGAAGAAATCGAACCTCTATGTATATGACACACACCAGTTGATACAAACCAACACAGAGGTCCTCCACAATTTCGTAAATACAGATATCCCAACGAATTACCTTTTCACGTGGCATCACCCAAATGTCATAGCCATGTATATGTCCCCCTATGTTGGAGAGGACGACGCAAGATTCTTCATTGTTCACACGAAGAATAATTTCCTTGGAGATGTGTATGTGTATAAGATACAGGGCTTGTCGTCTTGTTCGCTGAACCACGTAGATGGGGTCCATTCGGGAAAGAAGAAAAGTCCCCCCGAAAAAAATGTCTCTTTGGATCTGCTCATACAAAAAAGTTTTGGTAACTTGGATAATCTGTATTGCATGTGGTCACTCAGCGGCAAGCATGTTATCCTTATGGTATACACAAACGATACGACCAACAAGTCATATGGGTATGTAAGCAACTGCTACTACTTCTCCCTCAGCGCCAGACATATGGGCATGAAAAAGATTAACGAACAAGTCGCACAGGATGTTAAGTGGAATCAAACCAGTGATGACTTTCTCCTAATTGAAGGCAAATCAGATAATTCCATTTTTCTGTATGACCATAATTTAAATATAAAACTCAAAATATCGTCCCAGTACAAAAACACCATTAAGTGGTGCCCCTTTGGTAACATGATTGCTCTTGGGGGGTTCGGTAATTTAGCAGGTGATATATGTTTTTACTTTAAAGAGAAAGATGACTCGGTCATTCTAATAAAGCAATATAGGGAACCATGTACTGTGCTGTGTGATTGGTCTGCAGATGGTACCCTCTTCATGACGGCTTCCACTTACCCTAGGATGAAGGTCGAAAATACTTTTAAAATATATACATATGAGGGAAAACTTGTTAATAGCTACAATTTTAACGAGCTGTATGACGTCCAGTGGAAGAAGGCTCCTCCTGGGGTCCTCTCCGAGCCACCCAAACCACAGGCCAACCTGAAGGACAACAAGCGCAGCGTCTACAAGATTAAGTATATGAATGTGGATGCAGCAGTTGGGAGTGGTGCAGGGAACGCCATCGGAGGAAGTGTACTGAGCGGACTAATTAGCCCCCCCGGTGCTGCTCCCATCAGCGTCAACAACATTAGTAGCGGAAACGCCTCTGACGCAATGGACGAAGCCACCTTCAAGAAAACCAAAGGGGGAGCCGAAGCAGGCGACAAGGACAAGGCCAAAATGGGAAAGGCCGTGGTGGCCCCGCCAGTTCCTTCCCCCAATAATGCGCAAGCGGCGGCCGCGACGCTAGGCAGAAAGAAGAAGCCGGAGAAGGGCGGTAATGCTTACGACTGGGATGTAGACTGGAGAAATAAAACCGCCTCCGGCACGGCAGTAGCGGCGCCATGCGCACCATCATCAGTATCAGCAGCATCAGCGGCTGCAGTAGGTTTGGTGGTCCCCCCCACTGGCACTGCCGGCATTAGCGGCGCGAGCAGCGTCAGTAACGTTGGAAGTATGGCCAGCATAGGGAGCCTCGGCAATGTCAGCTTAGGGAAGGTACCCGAGGAGAAGCACGACCAGGGAGTCACCCCCAACATGGAAAAGAAGAACGTCGAGGTGTGCGCCGTCAATGGTAGCACTGGTGATAGTCTTCTCAGGAGAGACAACGTTGTAGGTGGCATGGTAGAAGGACCGAAAGAGGACTACTGCGCCCAAGGCATTCCCTCCCCAGATAGTGCCAACGGCGCAGATGCTCCAGCGACAGATGATAAAAAGAAACAGAAAAAGAAGAAAAAGGAAAAGGAGAAGGACAACACCGTGAAGCTCCAGAGCGATGCGAGCAAAAGTAGCGTCACCACAAAACAGGTCGCGGTCAACAGCTGGGCCAATGCCCACCCAAGTCAGAACGTGCAAGATGGAACAAGCCTACTCTACCACATGGGCAGAAGTAATGTCCAGGTGGGGATACCTCCACATGCATTCCCCCCAAACAGTTTTGCCGTTAATGGTGGCCCCCCCGGAGACTGGAACGAACCAGAAAGGCAGACCAAGAAAGGGGAACCAACGGAAGGAGCGCAGATGGATATGGGTAAAGGTAACGAGCAGGACAAACTGTTGGCGGAGGCTAGCCCCAACAATGAGAAGGAGCCAGATCAGGATAAGAAAAGAAAAAAGGAAAAGATAAATAAAAAAAAGAAAAGTGATGCCTCGGGTGCAGGTAATGAAAATGGCGTCGTTGGTGAGAGCGCGCCGGCGGGCAAGGATAAGGTAGTTATGCAGCCGGTTGCAAGCACAGCCGCCACTACAACGACAACGCAGGTGGTGCCCCCCCCCGAGAACGCCAAAAGCGAACCCCAAAGCACAAACAAAATCACGAGCTTCCTGTCCAAAATTATGAAGTACAAGGCTGATGTGTCAGGCAAGCAGGATCGGGTCCCACAGGAGCTCGCACCGCCCAACGATCGAGGCATCAGTGATGGAGGCACGAATGAGCGTGATGAAACCACTGCACGTGCTGCACCAGTGGTCCTAAGCGGCACGGGCGCACAGAATGTTGTTGACACGCAGGATAGCCCCTCACGTAACAGTAATGGTCTCCCCATGGTAGGTCATGATAAGGACGGAAGTAACACCCATCATCAGAGGAAGAACGACACGCTTCATAGTGACATGAATGGCCCCCCTAAAAGCGGCGCAAATAAAAATATCGCAGAGTCCTCTTCATTGTATCAGCCCCATATTAATCCCCTCCCAAATGGAGTACCCATGCAGAGTGGTAATTCCTCCTTCCCCCTGTTTAATCAACTGTCTGTAGTAAAGCAAAGGATTATGCAGGGAAGCAGCCACCATCCCCAAGGAGCAGACGGACCAGCACCAAGTGGCAAGAACCTAAATGGCGACATGTACTTCAACGCATTACAACAGCAGAGTTACAATGATGTTACTAAAGGAAGTGCACACCAAAGCAGCCATCTGTTGTACATGTCAAATCAGCAAGGAAAATCGTTTTACTCTTCTACATTGCCTGAGAGGAGGGATAGCAGTGAAGGACCCATTAACGATGCGTCCTCCATCCAAGTGAACCCCAGTAATGAAGCAAATGAACAAACTAGACCAACCATTCGTAATCCCCCTGAGGCTAAAAAATCAAATGAAGATTTACTAAGATTATTCAAGAGGGTGTTACCTCACGCAACGGTTAATATTGTGGGAAAAAACCAACACACCAGTAATAGTATTTCCGACCCCATGTTGAATGCCTCAAGTGGACATACCCTTAGCAGTACACAGAATCTTGACCCGTCTGCACCACCTCCACGAAGAAACCTCATTGAAGAACAATATCAAATGGGCTTCAAAAGGGAACACATAGAAGACATACCTATGACCTCATCGAATGAACATATCGGGAGGGACGAAGGAAATAATACCCACTGTGGAATTAGCAGCAGCAGTAACAGTAGTAGCAGTGTTTTTTACCCCCAGCGTGCAAAAGAAATTCACAAAAAGGATTTGGCAACCGCAATGATTATGAGAATGAAACAGAAGGAAGAGCAACAGAATGACAACAACAGGTTGATGATAATGATGAAGAAGAAGCAGATGGTACCATCCACAGGAAGGGAAAATTCCATTCCTGCAAATATAAAATCACACCTATCTAACTTAGACCTGTGTGAACTGCTGAAATGTTACCACTCTCTGAATGTACAACTCATTCAGTTAAAATTGTATTGGATCATGCACAAAATTCAGGCGTATGACTCGACTGGGAGTGGAGGAACGCACGCCAAGGAACTCATGGCCAAGGATAAAAAGATCGTCGCAAAGGTAAAGGAAATGAAAATGCTGCTAGATTATGCTAACGATTTGGTGAAAGAAACGCTTGAGAAGAATAGGAAAAAATACGAAAGTCTGATCCAACAGTTTACTGTTATTCTTAAGCAGCATGACAACCTGTACCAACAGAAGAAGGAAAAAATGATGCGAGACCACGCGGACAAGGAGGCCATTGTGCAATTCATTTGTAACATTGACAAAATTGTCCACAGGTATGTCACAACCAATGGGCAACATGAGGAGGAGGAGAAGAAAAAGAAGAAGGACCTGCCTGTGTCCGCTTCTCCATCTCTCACGACTTCCGGTCAACATCTCGGCATCGTCGATGGTAAGGGGGAACAAGGGCAATCGTCTACTATGCCTCTCAACAGCGCAGCGGAATACACCAGTGGCTTTACCAGCGATTACGCAGGAGGAAGCTATCTGGGAGGCTACCCGGCCAGTTACTCCAATATCATGAGGAAGACTGGCCCACCCCCTATGGAAATGCAACACAAGTTACTCATGCAAAAATTGAGCGATCCAGGCAGACGAACTGATGGCAACTACAACCAACAAAATCTGAATCAGAACAAAATAAGTCTCTCGGAGTACCAAAGAAATTATTTTTTAAATACAATTGGAGGACATAATAAAGACGAGCAGGCCAAAATGTTCCTCAAGAGGAGTGGCGGGAATAATGAGCCAGGAGTAACTTCTTCACTTGATATCACCTATGCGGAAGAGCAGGAGGATAAGAAGAACAACCCAGTGGGAAGAGCAGGCGGGTACGAGGCTATTAGTAGGGGCAGCATGTACAGTAGAGGCGCTCAAAGTCTCGAAGTGTTTCCCCGCGATGGGCTTTCCCTCGACGGACACACCAGTCACAACGATCTCACCAATCGCAACATCAACGGAGCGTGCACATCGCCCCTCCTCAACAGAATCAACAAGTCACTGATGAACAAGTCGAGCAAGGAGGACGGTGCGCAAGACCGCGATAGTATTAAGGACATGTCAGGCAAGTACAGCCTGCTGGAACTTTTGAGAAAGAAAAAGCAATTGGAGATGCAGGGTGGCGTGCAAAGCGGAATACAAAGCGGCCTACTCAGCAGTCTGAGGGCTGGTGCCCAAGGAAGGGACGACCACCTGGACGCCAACTCCATGCTGCGTAAAGCCAACCAGAGCAGCACTCCGCAGGGGGGCAAGTATACCGCCCAAGAGCAGGACATAACACACAGGATAAAAAGCATGATGCACGCTGGTGCCAAGGAGCAACATCATCACTCGCACCAAGGGCAGCACCAGCAGATGGCCACCACCAGTCCCTCGCCAGACCACCTAAATTATTATTACCAAAATGCCCAAGCGGATCAAAGTACTTTCACGAGTCAAGCGAAACACGAAGCGAAGGCGCTAAATCATTGTGACCGAGTAAAAACACAAATCGACATGGTAATGACCCCAATGAGGGAGCCAATGAAGCAGGACACGCATACAAGCAAACAACATCAACAGTATGCCCCCCCAAAAGAGTACATGCACTTTAGCGATTACAACTCTTTTGTGAAGAGCGCCAATATGTACCCTAGCGGGCTTAGGATCAATTCGAAAGAAGACGTGTCCCCGAAAGGAAGCGACCAGACGAACGGGGGAGTCGCAGTTGGGACCGCAGCTGGTGCAGCTAGAGCAATAGGAGGCGCCTTGAATGACCAAAGGACAGCGGGACGTGGGGACATTCACCTGAACTATATGTCAAACGAAAGAAACAAGAGCGAAGACCACCACTCGATGATGCACCCCAACGCTGCGCATCCGTCACATGTCCTCCCCACAGCGCAACCCGCGCAACCGGCGCAAATGGTGTGCAAGATTCCCAGCATATACAAAACGAGTAGCACCAATAAAAGTATGAACAGTTCAGGTGAAAAGAAGAACGCAACGTACAACCTTTTGGAGATGGAGGAAACCAAACGTCCAGATGCCTTGCGAGATAAGTGTTGGCAGTACGTGGACCCCAAGGGCGTAGTGCAGGTACTGAGAAGAGAGACTCCACCCACGCGTACTTCGCGCGATGTGAGCGCCATCCATTGGTGGAACACATGATCAGCAACGCTTTAAAGTCGATCCTGCATGTGGTTCTACCCCACCTATGCAGAACGGTTGTCTCTTCTTCGACTCATTCGTAATGATCTCCGTTCCACACATACGCTTTCTGCAGGGACCCTTTTTCCTTGACGAGATGAGGATTTGGAGTGAAATGGGGTACTTCGAGCCGATGCTGCCCGTCCGATGCTGCGACTCTGATCGCTTTGTTGCCCTGAACAAACTGTTCCCCCCTCCACATAAGCCCTTCACCATTATTCCGAAGCCACAACCGATACTGCAGTGGGACGAGGAGTTATGAATTTTCAACAACCAAAAAGGGGGCAGGATGTTCGTGGCGGCACGGACTTGTTCGAATGGTCCAAGCCACACCAAGTTGTGTGGCAGGAAGTGCTTTTTGTTTTTTGTTTCTTCTTGTTATTCCTCATCATGACGCCTGTTTGTGGAAGCCACATTAGGGATGCTTAGCTTCCCCATTTTGTAATCGAATTGTTACTTTGTCATTTTGTTTTGCATTTTTTTCCCCGTTTGAATACTCTGCTCCGAATTGAAACTACCCCCGAACATCCACACGGGTACATGTGTGCTACGAAGTACTATGTGGTTGTTAACTGTTTTCTACGGACCTTTTGTGTTGGTCTTTTGTTCGAAAAAAATTCACTTCCCCACAGGTGGTATTGACACCTGGTTAAGTCTCTTTGGTTCGACTTTTCCGGCCACCACATGTAGTGTGCGTACGTATATGGAGGGGGTACATGCGATTGGACATGAACGCGGTGGTTCATCCTCAACGACGGCATAATAGCACTGTGTGGCGAGGGTTTTATATGTGTGTACTGTTACCTTACTGTGGAGCCACTGTACGCCTCATTCCCCCATGCAGTGCGCAGAAATGTGCAAAAGACACCACTGCTTGTTCGATGAACACTTCGGTATCAAATTTTGAAGTCGCGTGTAGGGCAGTGAAAACAGTTGTTTTTGTTTTTGTTTTTTTTTTTTCGCCTGGCCCGTCTCGTTAAAAAGGGGACCTATTGCCAAGCAAAGAAGTATGCAAACTGGCGAGCGTGCCAAACAAATGTAGCAGACACAGGGGTCACATGCCCCAAACAGGTAAACACAAACGAAGATCGCGCCCTCTTCCCTTTCAGCGCGCATTAAACAGTTTCACAATGGAAAAGGCGATTCGGTCGATGTCGTCCCCATTGGAAACCATGTTGCTGCCCATCTGTCCCAAATAGTTGCTGCAGAAATTCTTGTCCTGACATATAAACTGAGCGAACTTAAAGAATTCAATGTTATATTTTAGCTTATAATTGAACAACTGTTTGTTTTGCTTCTTCTTCCTCAGATCCTCAAGATATGCCTTCATTAACCTCCTCTTCTGGGATGTGCTAATTGGTTCCTCTGAATTCGGGTATACGTCGTCACCCTTGATTCGTTTCATGTTGCAGTAGTAGGACTCGTTAAAACGTTGCACCTCCATAATATCTTCACCTTTTTTGTCCTCATCGTCGTCTGGGCCCACCGTGCCCACGCGTTTCAGTGTGACGGGTGCATTTCTGGTCAGCCCGCTGCTCAGGGAGTACATTTTGAGAGTGTTCACCGAGGAAGGAATCCTTTCCAGGGTTGATGCGCTCGGAACGGGGGAGGCCTCCACGTGCATACTGCCGACACGGGGTGTCATCTCACGAGGGGGTTCTCTCTCCACGCGACTGCAGGGGGGAAGCCTAATTGGACGGTCACCATTGCGCGTACCTCCATTCAGAGTACCTCTACTGAGCGTTTCCCTGCTGCCAGTGGACCCCCCACAACCATCTGCTCCCCCCATACGTCCAGACAATTTGTCGCGCACCCATGCTTCACCATGCCCACTGTGCATCCGTGTCGCCTCCCCATGTGTATGTGTCCCGCCCTTCTCATATTTGCTAAGTCGGTTCCTGTCTTCATGTGATACATTATGTGCGTTATGTTCAACCTTGGTGGGGCCCACCGGTGGCGTGACGTTCCTTGGCTCCATGTGTCCCTGTTCCTTTCTCATGGCCTCCATTTTCATTCTCAGGACTTTTTTTAAAATGGCACCGTTGGACGCAACGCGCCTTCTGTTTGTACCGCCCTCTGTTCCAAATCCCTGGTGCTCTTTTGCTGGCCCCTCGTCGAGAAGACCCCTCAACTGGAGGATCTTCCCGGAGTCTTCCTCGACGGGAATAGTGAACGTGTCCCCCTCGCTTATCTTCCAGAAGAGAGTCTTGGGTTTCTTCGCTCGTGTACTTCCATTCACGACGACACTCTCTATACTAACCATATCCGGTGCGGCGGACGCAGATACCCTTTCTTTATATACCCACGTGTTGTATGCGTCGCTTACGTGGTCCATATCACGAGGGGTTGCTACCCTTGCAGGGGAAGGCTCTTGTCTGGAACAGCTCCTTTCATGTGGGGGAACCCTCAGGGGATTGTGACTCCACTGATTGATTCTCCTTGCGTTGTTCAATCCATCGTGCCTCTTCACTGCACATATGGGAGTATTTCGTTGCAGGCCTTCCTCTTGGACACTTGTTTGTAATGGGAAGCCGCCTGGCCCCCCATCCCAAATAGCTTCCTCCCTTTTATGACTTGCCTCACCCTGCAACTTGCATCCATATGTGGGTTCATTCGAGTGCATGACGAACGAGGGCTCATCCGGTTCATGTTCCTTCTCCTGTTCCTTCACTGAGTGGTATCTCAAATTAGTACGATGCCCATGTCCGTTATGTTGACCGGGGTGGACCTGCACACCCTTGTGTTTAATGTCTATGTGCCCTGCGGGAGTCTCCATTTGTTTTGCTTCCCCCTGCTGATCGAGCATATATGAGCACGTTGCAGAACCTGCATGGATGCTTTGTCTGGAGAGGAATTTGTGCTTCTCATGGTGTGTGCTTTCCTTATGAGCAAGCATGTCTCCTGGGAGCATCCCCCTATGGATATGCTCCTCTGGGACCAGACTACTCACTGAACATCTGTGTCTAGGGTACAACGAATCGGTTTTGCTAAAACAATTTTTCGGTGTGCATTCATTTTGCTTGTATGATGTATCCTCCTGCTCCATCCGCACCACGTGGTAGTCCTTTTTTTTTTTTTTTAAAATGAATTTCTCCTCACTGTTGCGGATAGGGAATGAGCATATGTAGCATTTGGCTTGTTTCTCACAGGACTGGTGAGCACTTGGACTTAACTGGGGGGGAGTTGCACTGTGATTCGTCCTGTTTACTTTCAGAGGTGCTCTTGCACGGGGATCATCACCCAGGCGGCTGCGCTGACGATTGAGTTCAACGAAGCAGTGCTCGCCAGTCTCAAGGCTAAAGTCGCCACTGCATTGTTTCCACTGAACAGGTGACGTGGCCTGCACGTTTGCGTCTGTCCAAGGTACTTGTTCCTCAGTGGGCCTACCCCACATAGCGAATCGGTTCGCTTCGTCCTTGCATTCACCAGAACGTTCATTGCACATGTTGATTTCACACTGCATGGCATTCTTCATTTCATATTTGCTTCTATCCTGCATGCAGGTTGCACTTTGTTTACGACCGAGGGATCTAATCACACTTGTGTAATGAGGTTCTGTGCCCCTGTCTGGGGTGTCCCACGTGGCATGCGTTTCCCGTGCAAGGCTCCATCCTCCATTGGCTTGTTTTTCCATGTGTTTGCTGATACCTCTCCTAACCTGACCCTTCGAACATTTGAATCCGTTCCCTCTGGAGGGATATAAACAGTTGCTCTGGTAGGAACATGAACTCGATGGACACGAACTAAATTCATACTTTGTGTTTCCGTGCTTATCTCTGCTTCGTGGTGGCCGTTCTTTCCATTGATCCGGAATCATGTTCACGGGGCTTCCTGTTCGCTTCAGTACCTTTCGGCCTTGTGTGCTGCTTCTCCTCAGTGCTGCCCCCTTATTCTCGTGCAGATAGGTGCGGGCTGCGTTCGATTGTTGTGGATTGAAGTGAGTCTCATACTTGTTCGATTGACACTTCCCTGATTGATTCTGCTCCAACTCGCCCCACCCCACATCGCACGTCGCAGTGGAGTGGCTAGCCAGGGAAAATGCGCTGCCCAAAAAATTTGCCGCATCACTCAGCACGTGGATCCCCGCGTGTCTCCTGTCCCTGTGCCTACCTTTCGTCCTGCCTGACTTCTTCGTGTAGTAATTGCAAACGAAAATATTTTTTTGTGTCGTGAACAACTCTATGCTGTCCCCCTTAGAAGAAACTGCATGGTTGCTGCTGGCACAGGAAGCCACAGAAGAGTCCACGTGTACGACCCCCCAATGGTTAAACCCCTTTGCAGAGGAAGCAACGTTACCATCCGTGAAGGTAGAGACATCCCTAACTGGTAGGCTCCTCTGCTCATTGGACGAGTCCGAATTGCACAGAGTCCTTTCGTCCGTGCAGAACATTCTCTTGTCCTCATCCTCGAAATTTTTTATTTTATTTTTTATTTTTTTCTTTATTTCCATTAGCTTGACAAAAGTGCTATTGTACCTTCCACTTCCGACGCCTGCTCCCACCAATTCGCTTGATCGGGTTACTGTCCCATCCGCCATAATGCCTGAACTTGTGTCCTCCCTTGCGACGTTCCCTCCTATCAGTTTTGTTTCCTTGCGTGTGTCTTCGTCTCCACTGACTCCATTAGTACCACCTTCATCGTGGACATGGCTTTGGACATCCTGGACATGACACACACGGCTGTGTAGTCCTTCCTGCTCTGCCGCCCTCGTATGGTTGTCACATCGCACTTCATCAGCGTCGGGGAAGGCAAGATGCAGTTCTTGCTTTTCACCAAGCAACTCTCCAGTGAGTCCCTCCTGTACCTGTTCTGTTGCCGCAACCTCTGGAATCATCATGACCCCTGGACCCTCATCTGCCAACTCCGCCCTAGGAAGCTTCCCGCGGTCCCCATGAATAACATATAGGTTATTAATTTTGCAGTTGACAAAATGTCTGAACAAGTCGTTTAGGTTATCTCTGATTTCGTTGGAGACTCCATCGAAATTTCCGTGCTCCCGGTTGTGTTGCTGTATCGTGTCTTCCACGTCCACAGCGTGCTTAGCTGCTCTATGATCTGGAATCACCCCCTTTGCTACATCTCTGTTTGTGTTGCCCTCACGGAAGCAAGTGCCGGTACTCGCTCGTATCACACCCGTTGATAAGTTCGCTTTACAATTAAGCCTGTCCTTCAAAGGACGACTGTGCAGTGTGTTGCTTTCCTTTTCCCCTCTCACCTGAGGAACCTGTCCACTCCCTAACCTTGCGTTCAATCTGCCTTTTAAATTATGCCCATCATATATGCTAGGATTCTTATCTCTTCCTATTGTTGCTCTCTTTGTACTTCCCGAGTTTGCCATATCATTCTTCGTTGTGTCACTTTTTTTGGGTTCTTCCGTTGTGTAACTGGTACTCTTTGTGCTCTTACCCTCCGTCAACCCATTTGCCTTTTTATAACGTGTCCTTAATAACCTATTTTTGTGTTTCTCTAACGACTCTTGCAACCGTTGTTTTAGTCTCTCCAGGTTACTCATTGTGTCGTCACTCGGGGGAACGCACGTTCGGGCAAAGCTGCTCTCAGCCTGCAACTCGTTGCAAGCTCACAGAATTACTGCTGCCGCAAGAAGATGCACCATTAAATGCATACCTATGGGACGGCGTTGCGCAGGAAATAATTCGTGGGGGAACAAAAAAACAAAATGAATGTCACTGTCCTACTGTAAATGCGTGAACAAGTTAGACTGCTCGGTTTGCGCCCGCAGAGGTGGAACAATTGGGCGCAGCACACATGCGTGTGTGTTATGATCGCACTCGCTGCAACTGATACAGCTCACGCGGCGGGAATTTGACAAATGGTACAAGGACAATGCGAACAAAAAAAAATGCAACGCGACGAATGAGACGCGCCCACTGCGACGGGTTACTGAGAACAAATACAATTGAAAGGAAGCAAAAAAAAAAAACAAAAAAAATAAAATATAAAAAAAAAAAAAAATCGCTTCACATTTGCTGCCGTGGCATGGGGTGTTGTCTTGGTTTCAACGTTTCTGCGTAATCGCCGCAGTGAACTCAGTGCAGTACGCTCATTTTATGGCAGCGTTAACGTTGATGCTAACGTTGATTTTAACTTCAATTTGGACTTCAATTATTGTCCCCACCCGCCGCAGTTTACACCTAGGTGGGCGTTATAAGTGGACAACCCTGCGCGAACAGCAACTGGGGTTTCACATCGGAACAAGTGCAAACAAGAATAAAAAAAAAAAGTGTAAAAAAGACGCATGCAGTGAGAGGTACAACAAAGGGAAAAAAAAAAAAAAAAAAAAAAACGCAGATATTGAACAAACGGTGAAATGACACATTACCTTTGCAAAGCGTCCCCAGTGACACGTGGGAAGGAAAACGAAAGCGACAATTTTTAAGTGACGAATTAGTCCTCGTATTTTTTTTTGGTTTTTTTTTTTTTCCCTACCCCCAGCGCATGTAAGACTTTCACAAGTGTATGGTAACATGAGTGGCGTCCTTTGCGCGTAACAGCAGTAGGTCCACCCAGGCGACGCTACCCCGTCAAAGCCTCCCGCGCGCCATGTAGCGTTCATTTGATGTATTTTCCCCAAAGCGGGTACGTTCACTTTTTGTGTGTCCCTTCACTTCTGCACCTGCCTGCATTTGGTACAGGGCATTCATGCAAGGCCCATCCATGGCCACCTGTTAATGAGCTCTGTTGTGTGTGTAGCAGCGCCTGCATCCCAAGGGAGGGTGCCCGCGCGGAATGGAAGCTACAGAGGTATAGTTCCCACAACGCGCAAGCATGAAACGCAATCCATTGTCTTTCTACTGCAAGCGCTCAAGCGCTCGTCATCCCGTCCGTGAACCGCTCGTCATGCGCTTTCTCTGTTTTTACAAAATGGGAACAGCGTGTCCATGTCGCCTGACCCCGATTCCACGGAACGCCCTGTTCTTGTGTCCCACGTGCAGGAGGGAATAAAGAAAAATAAACAAAAATAAACGCAAAAAAGACTAACCATACAAACTACAAAAAATATCTGAACACATGAACCCATGGAGAATCACCTTTCCTTTTTCATTCATCGGTGCGTCTCCCAAATTACTCTCTTTCTTTCCGGTCAATCAATGTACGTACAGCTCTGGTGATGGAACGGCCGGTGTTTTCGCAGTTCGTGGTAATTGCAGTTTAGTTTCCGTGTTGCTGATGTCCACGCCTGTCTTCATTCAAAGGTGGCAGTCATTAGATGACAACCCTGTTCGTCTGACAGAGGCGAAACGATACCAGCGAGTCTTCACCAGAAATGGGCAAGGCTTGTCCGTCATAGAACTTACCCCATTTTTGTGCGCATGGGTTCAAAACTTCCGTTTTCTTTGTTGGTAATGTCCCCCCCTTTTTTTTGTCCTCGTTATTTGGTTAGAGGCTCATTTATGACCACAACCCGCACGAGCACAGCAGCACCACCACCACCCCGTTGTTGCCTGAACCATGAAGTTGCTCCTGGACACAATAAAACAGGCACTGTCCAGGGGCAGGGATGCAGATGGTAGTCGCGTGAAAGGGGTCCGTATGAGTAAAAAAAAAAAAGGAGAGTACACCTGTGGCGAGGCCGACGCCATCAATTCGCGGCTCAACAAGTGGCACTGGGGCAGCGGACGTCCCAGACCGACGCAGCAACCAAATAAATGTTTCAATCAAAAACATCCATAGGAGGTTAACAAGACGCTACTATCTCACTCGTACGAACAGAGTCGTGAATGACGATGGGCTCAAATGCAGCATCCTGTCAGCACTCCACTTGTACTGAGAAAACCATCCGTCTTTTGTACCTCTTCGTCTTGTTCTTATCAAAATGTGGGACCACACATCATTGAACCCATGGGCATGTATATGTGTTAATAATCTGCATCCACGGAAGACACCGTGGTCAAGAAAACGGGGCTCATCGTGGTGAATAGTAACTCCAGTGGGGGAAGGGAAAGCACACCTCGCTCCCGTCGGGCTTTTTCAAACGCCAAAGTGGCATTCAAAATGGAAGAAAGCAAACACGGAACTGAATACGCAAGCGAAACATCATGCAACCAAGAGTTACTCATGGATAATATTTTATATACCTTTCAGTACAGGCTATGGAAAGACTATAACTGGTGCAGTCGGCATGCCAGGAAGGGTGCCGTCAGAGTCCGCATAATCCCCGTCCGCCCAGTAGAGCCGCGTGCTAATACGCAGAATAGAAGCTTTTCTCGTAACTGCACAGCAACATTTCCACTGCACCCATCAAGTGACTCGTTGACTTTTGTACGCGGTGGGGAATATAAACGGGTGACGGATCGCCCAAACTCATACTCATCCGCGTCTTCATCACACACATCGCCGCTAAGGGAAAATAAAATTTACTCTCTCTATACACCCCCTAAGCCCTACTTACAACCTACCTCTTTTGCCCTGAACCCTAAGACGTAAACACTCAATGTTAAATCGGGACACCTCAACTCCTATATAATGAGTCCTGAAACCTAAATGTGCAACTGTACAGTTTAAATGTATTACAGCACACCCTGAACCCAAGACCTAATATTGTAACCCACGCATCTCTGCATCCTAAACCCGCAAACACCTAAATCCTGAACCAGGGAACTCAGGAACACCTGAACCTTAAACGGTACACACTGCACCCTAAGAGGGGAACCCTAAGTCTTCTAACATAAAAAACCTGAGTTCTAAACCCGCAAATCCGAACGCTAAACCTGGAAACCCTGGAACTTCTAACCTAGGAAACCTAAGTGGTAAACCCTGGACCATGCGTGCCGCTTCTCGGAGTAAGCACAGAAGGTACCACCCGTCTTCCATCGAGGCAGACATATTATCCTATGAGTAGCAGTTAGTATTCGGTGGGCATATTTACTGTGCCTATGCGACGAGCACCGTGTAGGAGGGGAAAAAATGTGGGCAACATCACCGTGCGGGGCAAATGCGGCGGCAAGTTATAAAGGAATGGCAGAGTTCTGTTTCAGGGGAAATGTGATTACGGGGTATCATATGCGCTACGTTTGGATTATATTGTACAACAAGATTTTTTCACCGTGTGTAATATATTCTTCTCTGTGGCTTGGTCAGGTCTTATGGATGTTTACTGTGCTATATATGCGGAGGAACCGCAAAGGAATACATCATTGCCATAGCATCCTGTGAGCACGTCACACGTGTGGATTATGGGAAGACGGAAGTTATATAAAGGAAGGTACAAAATATAAGCACAGTGGACACACACGCACTTGGGCGGATACAGTAGGCGCATACAGAGGGACAATAGTCTAAAAGCTTATGCGAAAAGCAGTAACAACTGTTTATGGCAGTGTGGGGAATGTGTATTCAGGCAGGCGACAATGAATAAGCAGACTAGGTAACGAGCTATGACCTCATTGGCAGCTGCCGAGGTCCACGGTGTGTGCGCATATTGGGACTTGGCGTACGGAATAAAGTACACAAGAAAGGGCGGCTATAGCTTCATACCAGCAAAGGCAGGAACAGGAATGCGCGCCAACAGAATTACTCAGTAATATTTATATTTCATCGTAAAATTTTCTGGTGCTCGTGCAGGGTAACCAATTTCATATTTCACGCTTTAATGGAAGTCATGGTATATGAAAATAGGGGTGCCTACAATTATCAGGGATGTACAATACATGTTTGCAGACACATATGAGACGTAGCGCGGAATCATATTCACACGGGATGATTCCCAATTTCAGAAGTGAACTCGTTAGAAGTATATGGCACAAAATTGAATACAGGAAGAATTTGTTCTTTCGGAATAATTATTTTCAGCGCTGTAGCATAATATAAAGGCATACATGTTCCGCGCGGTGACGAAAACATATACGCGATGCTCCTACATCGGTGGTGTGTGCTTTTCTCATGGTACATTTTATTCGTGACAGTACAAGCGCACGGACTACCTGCACTGCGTAAATGCATCTGCACACATATTGTTAAGTTTTTCTCGGGGCTGCGGCAAATTCCAAGTTGTGCGCGCGTAACGTTGTCCAGGCATTTCTTCTTTTCTTTTTTTTTTCCCTTTATATATTATATTTTGTTTTATTTCATGTGTACGCATATTTATTTATTTTTTTTTGGAACTTCAAGTTGTTTTAGCGTTACGTGTAATTCTGCTCTTATGCTCTTTCTCTGTTCTTTTTTTTTTTTTTTTTTGTTTTTCTTTAGAACCAAATGAATTACACGCAGGGTGTGTAAAACGAATGACTCTGGGAAGTACGTACAACCGTATGCCGGAAATCATAAAGGCACGATGATGGAATTAGAGTATGTGCATATGACTGCATTAAGTTTTAGGAGAATGGATTTCGCGATGGAATAGTATTATATGTGCTAAGGGACGGATGAAAGGCTTTGCAAATGCAAACCAACAGTTTCCTTTATGGCTTCCCGTCACCCATAATGATTAGTTAATTGCCAGCGAAGCAGAAAAATGTAAAGTACTGTGCGGCACTCCGAAATATTGCCGTTCCCATGCCCGCCCCCGTCCCTTTTCATTCCCGAAGCACGGTAAAAGGCCAAAAGTTATGGATAAACGAAAAACAAGCGCGGGTGGCGGGAACCATGTGTGTTGTAGGGCGAACCTTCAAGCGGCGAAGAAATTACTATAACGGCTACAGTAGTAGATCGTGGGATCCAGATTGTTAACTACGCATAATTACAATGTCCAATACAAAAACAACCGGACATCCCTTACGCGGGTTTTAAGGAGCACCACGGGCATAATGATTCCCTGTAGTGTGTTCACCGGAAGAAAGTGTGCGTTATATTATAACAGAAAAGGGGAAAATGCATTTTTTTAGAAGGCACGGTACGATTAACTTTTTTCCGAAGAGTATGGCCACTTCAAAAGAAGCGTGTGTGTCAATGTATACAAAAGTCATGGTCGAATCCTATGACACATTATGCGTCCCACTGCACATATGTGGGCAAGAGATGATATAATATATTATCTGCGCAAATGGGACACGCTATTTTTTCGTGGAAACCCATCGCATATATGGACCTTTACATTTACTAAAATCCTCCATTTGTGTGCATATCAAAAGCTAAGGTGTAAAACCGTTTCATTTGGCAATGTGGAAGTTTATACGAACCGGAAAGGAAGCATCAGTACGTAAGCAAGAAGAAGTAAAACATGTTACATATTACATGAATAGGCACTGTATGAATTAGCTCAGATAATCATTATATAATATATGTTACATTTATGATGTAAGGGATTATGAATTATAAATATGAGAATATATATGCGTACATATATATGTATTTATGTAGGAAACACAAGGAGGGATTCCGCACAAATAGTGCTCCCTTTCAAAATATCAATAGACAACTGATTACAGAAACAAGCAGCATTATATATGCACGGAGCATTTCTATTAGGAAAAATGTAAACCATATTATAATGTAGAAAACGGAACTATAAAGCTAACTGCTATAAAGGATAAATAAGCCATATAATACAAAATGTATACAATATCATATGAGGGTCCATCTAAGAAAATATGTACAAGCATACAGTAACATTGAAGTTGCCTACCCAGAAGTGCAATACAGGAAGTTATGCTTTGTTAGTTGCTTTCGGTTTCTCGGGGTATCTCTGGATTTATCCGGAGTACCTCGGGTTTGTGCTCTTGTTTTGATGCAATTTTGGTCTTTCACAACTTTCTTTGGCACTTTTGCCTTCGCCTTCGGTAGCAGCACCGGAATGTCAGAAGTGAGGACATACTGAGTATACCCATTCCACCTGCCGTGGAGGCCGTGGCAATCCCAGCTGCACACCAAATGCTTTTACCAAGTAAATTCGAAGTAGCTGAAGCTACACTATGAAATATACTAGAAGGGATAACCGAAATTAGACCCGCAGATGCAAGCGCCAGCATACAGCCAATAGCAACCATTATTATAGTGTAAACGACAATAGCCGCAACGAAGAACTTGCTGTACCTATATATAATATATTTAGCCAATTTCCGTCTACTAAAGTCTCTTCCGGTTTTGATGTTAACGACTTCATTCTGCCTCCCGTTCATTGTGCTTCCGATGCTTGCGGTGCTTGCAGTGCTTCCGGTGCTTCCGCTCCTTCCTGCAATTAGGCGTGTGGAATATGATTCGATGCACATTCTATGTCCCCAACCAGGCGTTTTTAAGAGAACCTTCATTACAAACTCCCGGAAATTTTATTTTGTCGCCATGTTTGCGCATATCGGTTTTACCTGTATCCGAAGGTCCTTTAGATTCCTGTTTCGTTTTTGCACTTTGTTTTGCATTTTGCGGGGATGGTGGCAATGAGGACCCTGATCCAACCTTCGACACGGATGTTCTAGACGTTGCAACTGCCTCGGCGACTGCCATAGCGGCAGATAAGTTGTCTCCTTTATGGACTTTTTTTTCCCTTGCATCATGTTCTATTTTCCACTTTCTTTCATAATGGACTTGTTGTGGTACCTGGTACTCCACCATTTTCCATGCTTTTAGTATAGTTCCATCTTCCTCATCCTCCCATTGTGCGTCAGAATATATGCGTTTCGGGGAACATGCATAGTCTTCTTCATAAGGTTGTTCCACATCGTCGTAGGCACCGTCATAGTGTTCGAATGCCATCGGATGTAATTCAAGCCCATTTTCTGATGAAAGTGATTTTACCTTTGCTAAACTGCGCGCGACTCTGTTATGCACTTTGGCCAAGGGCTGTTCTTGTGTGTTGAAGTCATCCGTATGCTATGGACAGAAGAAGGGCGAAGTGGTGATGCGTTGAATGAACAAAAGAACAGCCATATTAGAAATACCACGGATAAAAGCAAAAAAGGGGAACACAGTGAATATGCATGCAAGAGAGCATAGGATGCTGTGGCATATATATAAGCAGTCATAAAACGTCCCATTCTCCACATACATCTATATGTGATCATGTAAACTTTCACTTGCAGTGAGCTTACCGTTAAGCAGATGCAAGCAACAACAAAAAACAAAATGATTGGTACTCTTCTGGAGAAGAGCCACCTATGCGCCCTTATGCCATCGGTTTCACCTTCTTCATTATCTGCGAAATATGCTTTATCATTTCGGCATTGCGACGCGCCTTGTGAGACACCGTTGCTTGTCGATGTTTGTTTGTTGTTCGACTGTAGCATGTTGCTATGGATTCTTGTATTTAAAAAATATACAAAGTCGTACAGATCCCTTTTTTCTCTAAGTACAACGCTCTTTGTGATGTGTAATAAGGAAATATATATGTACCATGCTTATATAGAAATTACAGTTTCTACAAAACGAAAACTATCAAGTATGATGAAGCATATTTTATATTATATGTGCATGCTTTTTTTTTTAAGCATGCTTTTGTGAGTAATTCTAATTTTCATTTTGCATTTCTACATAATACAAAAGTTATGACAAAAGATGCCTTACTTTTAAAGCATTAGAAGAAGGGAAACATTGCCTGTTGTTTTTTTTGAAAACAACATAAATATATATGAATTATACCAAACTTATGAGAAACTCACCTTTTAAGAATATTATTGACAAATTGAAGAAGAAGAGCGAGTTTACAATTCTTAAAGAGACGTGAATAATATAATATATGCTAGTTCCTATTTTTCTTGTGTTGTTATTGTTATTCATATCAAAATTTTTATTATTGCAAACAGAAAAAAAAGAAACAGGCACTTGTACTCGCATTTTTTAGTTAATTTAGATCAGAAATAATAACAGCGTAACAGAATTAAAAGTGTTGCCGGAAAAAAAGTGAGTGAAAGGGGAGAAATAGTGTTGGGTGAATTTTTTACTATAGGAACCCGAATATAATATGTGACTAAAAAAATTTATGTATGCCGTGTGTTAAATAAAAAAAAAAAAAAAAGATGTACGTTAATGTATTGGTACAAACAGCAGAAGTTACAGTAAAAACTTTTTTCTGGTGTATTGAAAATGACAAATATCTAATGCATTTATCCCTAATAGGAAAAGAGTTATTTTAAGCCATTTATAAATATTAATTGTACACCATGTTTGTACTTGTTCTTGGTTTAACCATTGTTTCAATGCGGGTTAGGATTTAGGGCTTTTTTTGTTTTTTTTTTTAAATAATAAGCCATGTTAATTACAGGAGTATATACTTACGAAGCCAATACTGTATTCCATCATACATGCATGTACATGGCCCGCGAGCACTCAAATATCTAATATATGTATCCCACACGCCCAACGTCAGTTACCTCCAATGCACAATGTATCCGGCATTGGGGCACGCACGTCTCTAGTAAGTTTTTTTTTCTTAAAATTGTTGTGGTTCTTTCATTTGCGATGTCCAGTAGTCCAAAGGTAACGTTTGTTCGCGTTCCTTGTGGGAACATGGGACGGAGCAGTGGAATGGCAAATGGCAATGGTTGTTGGTCCTTTTTCCACTGTGCTATATTTGTGCGTTGTACGCATATACGGTGTGCGGTGTCGTATGTGCGTTGTGCGTGTGTGTTGTGCGTGAGCTTGTGTGCGCTTACTTTCCATAGGAAGAACGCAATGACCCCAATACCAACCACCGCGGGAATGATGGTTGGGGTGTACCACTTGACATCTGCCCATGTGAGGCCGGGCGGAACGGATGGGGTGGTAGGGGTAGGAGCAGCCCCTCCACCACCACTAACACCACCACTAACACCACCACTACCACCTCCAGTACCTCCTGCGCCACCACCTCCTGCTGCACCCCCAGCAGCACCATCCTTGTGTCCGTCCCCACCAGAAACCCCATCCGCCAAATCAGCGTCACTGAAACTGCCACTACTACCGGATTGATTTGGGTTTGGGTTCGGTTTTGGTTTGGGTGGATTGAGAGGAGGGGGGTCATCGTTGCCGCCATCGACGACGGCTGCGCCGGAGTCGTCATCCTTCTTGTCACTCGTTGTACCCTGCCCTCCTGTTCCTGTTGATGGTGTCGTTGCTTCAGGAGATGTTGTTGTTGTCTCTGATTCGGCTGGTTTTGCCTCTGGGTGTACTGCAGATGAAGCTGGCACTTGGTCCTGCCCCGGTTGCACCCCTGATCCGTCCTGGTGCGTACTTTGTGTAACCTGAGTAACATCTTGATCTGTAAGTTAGAACAGGAGGAAAAGAATATGAAAGAATCTGCACTTTCAGATATTTGGTTGGCCACACGGTTGACCACCGGTCCGTGACTCGTGGTCCAGCGCGCACAATTGTGTCCGATTGAAACGGCCGAGTGTAAGAAGGTTTCGACGAAGTAGCCGAGTGTAAGAAAGGAGGGAGAGATTGTCTCTCCGAGCACAAGCGGTTCGACGAAGTAGCCCAGTACGGATCCAGAGAGGGAGCAACGAGCAGCGGGGGGGACGGAGACGGAACACACATATGATGTGGGCAGGCGAACCAGGGCGACAACGACGGCAACGACGGCAACGACGGGAGCACAAGTTGATGTTGTTGTTATACTGCGCTTTTAGTGTACAAGGGGTTTAGTGTACGCACACACAGAGACAGTGTGTGTGAAGGCGTTTAGTGGAGACCGGTGTAGAAAGCAGGGGGGTGCTTTTCATGACGCGTTGTGTGGAAGCAGTTGTTATTTTTTTTGCTTTTCTTCCTTTTTTGTTCTTTTATTTTCTCCTTTTTATTCCTTTGTTTGTTTTTTTTTAATGGCACGCATATTGTTCATGTGTGGACGAGAGAGAGAGCGTCTTCTCTATATTGTGCAGAATATGTTGTTATGAATTTGTAGGCATATGTTGTTAGTTTGCTCTCATTTTTTTTTATGTCTTTTCTTTTTTTTTCTTTTTTTTATTTGTTTTATTTATTTGTTATTTATCTTCTTCCTTTACCTCTTATTCATTATTTGCGCTTGCGATGCTCCCAATTCCTAGTGTAACTATAAGGATTGTATATGTGTGCATAGGTTATATAAACGGATACATACCCCTTCTTTTAAAGTGGATGGTACAGTTATTTTGAGCAGGATGTTAATGCGTACGGGATACGGAGTAATTTATAGCGTAAACAACAAGTTCTGAGCGCTGCTGTTGTGCAAGCTATGTACCACGCTATAGTGATTCAAGCGTAATTCACATTTCCAAGTTATAATCATAGATGACAATGGCGGGACAGTTAGGGGAGATATTGGCACAGTATGTGATTGATAGGGGCATACAGGGAGATGCTGAGCGTTATCAGGTAATAATGAGTTGTGACAGACAGGGGAGGAAGCCTACACGTACGGGATCATATATGTTGGTATCACGTGTAAATGAGCGTAGGAGCATGTTGCTGCATATATACTGGTAAAATTGAATGCGCAAATTTAGGACAGAGTAACGGGCGTCGGATGAGTTGTGCTATGTGAATGTGTACATGCGATGAGCGCATGAATACGCATGAACGTAGCTACAGAGTACGTGTGCATATTATAAATTTTAGGAAAGTTTAGAAAAGGACATAGGGGACATGCTCGGAGAGTTTATTCAACATATGGAAAACATGGACATAGAGAGTATGGGTGAAAACTGTAATAATACTGGTTGGCAACACTGGGCCGACAAGTCTGGCACGCCGCACGTGGGTCACACCGTAGGTGACCGGATTGCGTGCAAATTTATGGTAACTGCAATACTATTCATGACAAACTGGAGTGAAAGTTGGAGGAAGGATGAGCAAGAGACACAGAATAATAAGAAGCTAAGGCAATACATGCGGTGTGCCATAGTAAACATGTTCGGGACCATATTAACAGAGTCAGCATGCGGCGGGCACTGGGGTATTTATTATGCAGGGTACTCGGTGCGTAAAATGATGGGGGATGGAGGAATACCGATGTCAGCCAGTGCGACCGAATGCGCGCGGGAACGCATGCAGGATATAAGACGTGGGAAGTGGAGTATGCAGCAGGCCGTGAAAGAATGGTTACGCAAGAATGTGAACCTGCAACAAATGATACAACGGACACAACTGCAACAGGAGTGTAAGAAGAAAATACAGCAGGGCCCAATGCAGCAAGGTGCAGTAGCTGCAACGGAGCAGAAGGCTACGACGGAGCCCTGGGTATTAAGTGCACAGCAGACATTGCAGAGAGCGTTGAAACGCGTTCTACAGAAGGTTGAAAGGGAAATATCCGTGAAAGGAGCACACGATCCGGATGAGCAGGAATCCGATGAACAGGACATCCTACGTGACACGGACAACGCGGATGAGCAGAACACGGAAATTGAGGACGGTAAGTACACGAATAGCAACAATACGCATACGAATACCCATACACCCGGTACCAATAGTAGCGGCGGCCACCACAACAACGGACAAGGGGCGCGACAGTCACAACAACGCACACGCGGCGGAACAGCACAGCAGAGCAAACGACTCCGTTGACGCTGACCGACTGCGGTTGAGCGGCGCGGCCACGACGTCAGCGGTGGCGGTAGCGTCACGTGGATTAGCGGCGAGCGCACCGTACAGCGGACGAGATGACGGAGCGGGACGGCCACAACAAATAAAAGTGCACTGCTACCATCTAGCCCCAGTTCACCGAGTGCGCCCCCTGCATCTCTCCATTCATCCGGCACGTGTTACACACCCATATGCTCCTATATTACCATCATTCTTAGGACAAACGGCAGCAGAAGCACCAAAGGACACAACACCAGAAGCAGGTAAGACTGCAACACCCTCCACACCTGGGCCAGCAGTATCAGTAGCAAGATCGGAGGAAGTTGCGGAACCACCACCGCCAGCACCGGCGCCAGCGCCGCCGCCAGCGCAAACCACATCAGGTGGGGCCACGGGAGCAGCACAACCAGCAGCAGGACCCGTACCACCACCCCCACCTGCGGCACCAGCACCCGAGGAGAAGACTTCTCAGGACCCCCAAGGCGGGAAGGAAGCCGGAAAGGGAAAAGCAGAACAAAATCCAGGTAAGGAGGCCGATGATGATCCCGTTAATGTTAAACTTCCGGGTAGTTCCGGGAAGATGAGTGTAACCGTGATAGATTCCTATGACAGTGGAAAGCCCTCTGATGAAATTATTAAGCAATATGAAGAGAAGGGGAACTTACCTTCGGGCGGGCCAGACCAAAAAGGTGAATCTAAAAGAGTGCATAAAAGTACAGCATAGTGTGCATTCATACCCTCGACTACTCTAGTATGCACAGAACTGTAAGAGGGTATACTTAAACACACGCATACTGCCCACAGGAAAATTGGAATGAAAAAAAAAAAGAAAAACAACAGCTTCCGCAGAGAGCGGGAGAGACAACGCAGAGAGCGAAACCACGCTGAGACAAACCAAACGTCGAATGAGAATGAGCGCATGAGGGACGAGGCGCCGAAGCGGCAGTAGCGACCGGTAGAGAGACGTCGACAGACACACACGGACACTGTCTGTGTGCTGTGTTGTGTGTTGTGGGTTGTGGGAGAGAGAGAGAGTCCTTTGCCGGGGTGGCACCGTCCCCGACGCATGCCGACCGAGCATGGCACCAACCGTGTGGTCAACGAAGCGTGTGGCCAACCATCCGAATCATAACTTAATTTTCATCATATGCTCCTTCCCTTCCTTTGATCGCACAGGTAGTGATTCCTCGGAAAAAACACAGAGCACAGAATCCAAGGAAACAACATCGGGGAAGGAGCCAGTAGCATCACCAGCAGGACCAACAACAACCACAACAAACACAACAACAGGACCAGAAACAAAATCAACAGGAACAGGAGGGGACGGTAGAACGCCTGACCAGAAGGATGCCGTGGTCGTTGAAGGCAACGATGACCCCCCTCCTCTCAATCCACCCAAACCAAAACCAGAAACCACGAACCCAGATCAATCGGGTAGTAGTGGCAGTTTCAGTCATGCTGATTTGGCGGATGGAGTGTCTGGTGGGGAAGGAAAAGGAGGTGAGGGTGATGAAAAGGATGCTGGCGGCGGCGGCAGGTGTTGCAGTCGGTGTATCTGATGATGGTGCTCATGGCCTCGGTGGTCTTGATGGCCGTGGTGGTGTTAGTGGTGGTGGTACTGGCCGTGGTGCAGGTGCTGCAGTTGGTGGAGCAGGTGGTAGCGGCACCGACGTTGGCACCCCTTCCGTTGCGCCCGGCCTCACATGGGAAGATGTCAAGCCCTACACCCCCGCGATCATTCCCGCGGTGGTTGGTATTGGCATCATTGCGTTCTTCCTATGGAGGGTAAGTGCACTCACACACAGAGCACACACACCATGCACACCCACGCAAGCGCACAAAAACGCACAATACCAAGTGGAAAAATGGACCAACAGCCGTTGCCATTGGCCTGCCGCTGCTCCGTCCCACGTTCCCAAAAGGAACGCGAACCAACTGTACTATACCGAAGTAACTGCAACAAGAAAAAAAAAAAC
>NW_012192635.1:0-6362 GCF_000956335.1 Plasmodium fragile | reverse complement strand
AAAAAAAAAAAAAAAAATGAACAACAAAAAAAAAGACGTACATACTAAACACCATTAAAATGATCTGCAAACGAAGAACTAACATGGTGTACAATGAATATTTATAAATAGCTTAAAATAACTCTTTTGCTATTAGGGATAAATGCATTAGATATTTTTCATTTTCAATAAAAAAAAAACAAAATTTATAGTGTATGTTTTGTTGTTTCTGCTAATATACTACGGTGCATGTATTGTTTTTTCTTTTAATTAACACACGGCATACATAAATTCACTAAATCACATATTATATTCCGGGTCCTTTAATAGAAAAAAAAAGAACAAAATGAAATTTAACAACAAAATTAACTCCTTTTCTATACAAAATAATTCTCGGTATTGTCTTACATGAAATCCTCATTTTCATTAATATATATGTTTCAGAAAGAATACGAACACATTAAATGTTATAAAGAACACATAACCTTTCTTAAAGTAAGAAATGAAGGAAACCAATTTATAAGAAATTATCAAAACAAACAAAAAAACAGTTCCACCATTAATAAAATTAACATCCCAACTTGTTCCAAACGCATTTTCGATACATTAAAAAAGCCCATTTACAACAATAAAAGGTAACAGCCGCGACATGTAATCTAAAATTCCACGTGTGCGCTATGCTTGTAAGCTTCGACGAAATATTCCACAGGAATATTCTTAAGGTAACAAGTATATAATTTCATATATCATGTATTCTTATTCTATGCTTATCTGCTTTTGTGAAATATGAATGTTCTCACTTCACAGGGTTTACATTTCATTCTGAACATTTTTTATTACAATGTTTTAAAATAAATATCGCGTTGTTCTTGTATTAGAGAACATTATATATAGCGCACCTTTTCTGGGGCCATTTATTCCTGGAAGCTTGAACTTTAAACCCTAGAAAATGAAGGGTGAACTTAGTTCACTCTCCCAGTTAATTCAGTATATAAGTGATTCATTTAGAATGAGCTCATTGGAACTAAATTTTTTTATTATGCCTCACATATTGGATTAATCTTATAAACGGTGTGCCGATGTTCCCATGTTTCAACAGCTTTTCGGTGCGGTTCTCCTAATGTAAAGCCTATTCGATAGGTCAATATTATATTAATGCATGTACTCAAATAAGAAAATTGTATAAAAATTTTGGTCGATGAATTCCACATAAGGTAAATAATGCCAAACATATTAATGGGTATATTAGGTAAGGAAGAGTAGTGCGTGCAATTTGTGTGAAAAGAATTAGTTGCATAAAAAAATAAAATAACAATAAGTATTTTAACGGGGGTTCACACTCCTAGGCATTATTAAGTTTGGATTTCTGTTCAATATTATACATTTTCTTCTTTTCTTTGGTGCCTATGTACTTGTCACCCTTTTATTGCATAAATATGCGATAATTGTGACTAACACAAAATTTCCTTATGCATATTTGTTCTTTGTATGAAGGCTTGAATCATTGAAATTAATATGTAGTTTTTTTCTTCCCTGATTGACCTTTTTTATGAATAATGCACATAAACGTAGAAAAAAAGATATTAGAACGATGGAAGAAATAACGTAAAATGCAGAGAAGCATAAACAGGAAGAACAGTACAAATGAGTCCTTATCAATATATGGGAGAACCAATAGTTGGGAATGATATCGCAGTACGCACTGTATAGGGTATACCTGAAGATAGGTAGATTTCAGAAAGGGCACATTATTATATTATAATATTAAGGACACAATGTCTGGACTTCTAATGAAATTATTGATTACCTGGATGAAGAAACATGGTTTGACTGTTCACTCGAAATCCATCGTAAGTTAACAGGAGTGGAAAGTGGCTGATATATTAAATAATAATAATGTGTACGTATTTGTGGGACTCATGAAGATATACATGTAAAAAATATATACATGCGACTAACCTGTATTTTGAGTAATAACATGATTATGTGCAACGATGTTGTATGAATAAAAGTAAGTAATGATGGCAAAATGAAATAATCAT
This sequence comes from Plasmodium fragile, assembly GCF_000956335.1. Lineage (NCBI taxonomy): Eukaryota > Apicomplexa > Aconoidasida > Haemosporida > Plasmodiidae > Plasmodium > Plasmodium fragile. The sequence goes on along the minus strand of NW_012192635.1, from coordinate 4,341 downwards.
GTGAATAAATAGTACATGTGTATTTACATATATGGAATATTATAATTATAGGGGAATTTTATCAAGGCCGTACGAAAGATTAATGAAGAATTCTTGCATTATGTAAGTGGAGATGTAGATGATGCAATAACTGCTATGTGTAAAAACAGAATAAGTGAATATGAAAATGGAAACATAGAGATGGAACCGAAGGATATACCTATATGTGAATTTATACTGAGGGCCCTATATTTTAAACATGGGCTTTCTCACGAAGTGGGGAATTCAAATATAAAGAGTATTCTGAACACAAATGTTGAGGTAGACCTATGTATAAAGTGCACATTAGCAAATGTATATTTGGGAAACTTATTTCATAAGAACTGTTTGGACACGCCCGGGGAGAAATGGGCCTTTGTGGCCGCAGCGAACCTATTGAATGCATTGGGAAGGGGACAGGGGAATATACAATGTGATGAAGTAGATATACAGACGACGGCAGTTACCGGTGAAAATATAAGACAAAGAATGAAAATATGGATGGGGATGAATGAATCCATAATGCGCAAGGAGGGTTTACTGAGTTCACAGAGAACTTGTACAGCCTGGAATACAAAAGGTAAGAAGAAAGGTGAGGATGCGCGTAGAGAGAAAAAAGTAATATAGAAAATACAAGGAGAAACTGTGCGGGTAATTGGAAATATAATGGTGGACACAAGAAGATTGATGTGCGAACCATTACAAATAATGCAGGAGAACGATCTCATCTTTTTATCCTTATCTTCACTAACAGGAAAAAAGGGAGTCAGCGTCCACCAAGCACTACCCTCAGAGCCGGTCCTTAGGTACACAACTTCATATAAAGAAGCAGGACGAGATGCTATAGAAGAGCCGGCACAAAAAAGTAAAACTAAGGAGGAAGATGTGATCACGAGCAAAGGTAAGGAAACACAGAGAAACAGCGAGAAAAGACAGGGCAGGAAGGAAAAAAAGTTAGAAACTAACAAGCTCACGACGCAAGTAGCGCCGAAACATCCGGCAGCGGGACTGCCCTTTGCAGGTGTACCAAATCTGCGGCAATTACCCGAAATCCAAATACTGAGGGGGGAAGGAGCAGAATAAGGAAACGAACTGGATTTATCCGAGTTCCGTCCGAATAATATGAATTGGACTTTAACAAGCGCCACTTTTATTAATTAATATTTTACAGGCAAGCCGGCAGGAAAAGAAGGACACCACAACACGACCACCTGTGGACAGAATAGACAGGATACCCCATGCATAATAGACGGACAACTGCAGTCGGATCCTTGGAACAGTAAGAACGGAGATGAATGTCTAGGAAGTCTGCTGGCACAGTGGGTACAGAAGAAAGGACTGGACAACCAAGCCATAGAATACGATGTAAGTACAGAGGAAGCAAGATTAAGTTATCAGGAATACGGAAAACAATGTGCATGGTGGAATAAGGGTAAAATGGCCGAAGGGACATAGGAAATAAGGGGACGGAACTGAACTGTGCACAGACATGTATGCGTTCCTTCATAATTATTCGCTTTGCATTGTAGAGAACAATATGGGAGAAGATGACGAAATTATACACGAATGTGGCTGCGCGGGGAGGGACGGGTAAATCTGAAATAATGGAAAATGCATGGATTGAAATGGGGAGAAAAGGAGGGCAAATAAAACAAGGGGAAGAGCAAATATATAAACTACTGATAAGGATATTATTATATATGGAAGGAATATCCGAAGATGGAAGTTTAGAGATGGAGCAAATGACTGACGATTATGAAATGGAATCATTGATGAAATGTGTAATGGGGAATGTATGGATAAACGGAATAAAGGAAATGGGCTGTTGGACGCAGAGTGCTGTGAATCATGCCATAAATGCCGCTGAAGCGCATGTCATTACAGTGAAAGGAGAAAAAAGCCGAATTAAGGATTGTTTAAAATGGCAATTCGGGGATACATGCGTAGGTACCTATCCAGTGACACCAAGATTTATGCAATGGATGTTAAAGAGTAATAGCGTGTTAGGAAAAATGTACGGGGCAGGAATGGCCGCAAAATGTAACGGCAAAAGTATAGCAGACAGAATAGAAGAATTTTATAAAGAGGCGGGAACGAAAGTGTCATGTAATAGTGGTGGTCAGCGTGTAGAAATGATAGAGCCATCGACCGATGGGAAACCGGGAAAGATGGCAAGAGGTAGAAATACCAAAAAATGCGAAAGTAAATATTGGAAAAAACAGGAGGATAACTGGAGGGAGAAAGTGACAATTTTAATTGAGGAAACAAACAAGAAACAAGAAGAGGGATCAAGGAAAGGAAGTCACCCTGCACCTGACGAATCTGATGAATCCGACCACCAGGTCGATAGCATCCCAAGAAAAAGGGCCAATGAAGATCACAGTATCCAAGGCGGTGACAACCTTACGGAGAAAACAGAACACAAAGGTAACGGAGACAAGAACGACCAAGAAACAGAAGTGGAAAGTGTAGACGGAGTCCACACTCAGGATAAGAATAAAATCAAGGCAAACGCGGAGCGTACAGAAGAGAAGCCTGTAGCGGGCACCATCCCACAAGAAGAAACAACAGTAGCCTGCACCCCCCGGCCACTAGCGGAATCGCAAGCATCAGGAGCAGAGACAACACAGGAAACGACGGAAAAAGTAGCAGCAGGGGGTGAACCAAACGTAGAAAAGAACGCACAGGGGAAGGGCATTTCCGTAATATCATCCCCCGATGACGACAGCCCCGCAGCGGATCCATCAAATGGAGTGACTGAGTCCAGCTCGTCCACCAAGAACACAGAGGACCCTGAGGACTCGAGCAGAGTACAAACAGGCCAAGCCACTGAGCGCACTGACCCCAACAACGGTGCGCGCGGCTCCCAGGGTGCTCGTAGCGACGGAGGAAACGATGAAACACCTCCTCTCAATCCACCCAAACCAAAACCAGAAACCACGAACCCAGATCAATCGGGTAGTAGTGGCAGTTTCAGTCATGCTGATTTGGCGGATGGAGTGTCTGGTGGGGAAGGAAAAGGAGGTGAGGGTGATGAAAAGGATGCTGGCGGCGGCGGCAGGTGTTGCAGTCGGTGTATCTGATGATGGTGCTCATGGCCTCGGTGGTCTTGATGGCCGTGGTGGTGTCGGTGGTCTTGGTGCTGGAGGAGGTTGTGGTCTTGGTTTCGGTGGCGGGGGTGGTGCCACAGTTTTGGGTGGATTCACTTTCGCCTTCACTTTCTTGACGCCCTTCTTTATCTTCTTCTCTAGTCGACATATGTCCTGGGATTGCCCTTTTTGTTGCATGTCCTGTAACACCTTATGTACGTTCGGAAAGGTGTGTCCTTCGTCCACCACGCCCTTTATGGCCTTCATGAGGTCAGAGTCCTTGGTTGTCACCCCAGCCGCTGCATTGCACTTCTTCTCACTTTCGTGCCCGTCCCTGTCTGTCCAAGCACACGGCGTCCCTGTTCCACGGGTAGTTCCTGTGGTGCGTCGCGCGAAACCTGTCTTCCATTCGTCCAGCTTATTCTTTATGCTTGGTCCAATACCTCCTACTCCGAATATGGCCTCCCCATAGTCCCTGCCCTCACACACCCCTGGCTCATATTGCTGTGTCCCTGTTGTATGCGTTTGCCGCATTTGTGGCTCGACCTTCTCTATTATTTCCCTATGGTCTTCAGTGTTCCCATACACCTGGAGTAACACCTCAGTCGCCAGTGTACACCGTAAATATTCCGTAAACTGCTCTGCGGAGCGTGCATCTAGTTCTGTGGTTGCCCAGTTGCCATTCTGGGGACTATGTGCTTTTATGTACAGCATAAGGCGTGCAATTTCATGGCACCTGCTTGTGCATGCGCATGTGTGCTTGAATGCTATGTGCCGCGCTACTCGTCAATCTCTCGTGTAACAATAAAGCCCTAGCACTGAACTGCGCGTGCGTCAGTTCTGTTCCTGTATGCTCCTACCTCATACTCCTCCTGTTTGGGAAAACCCGCGCGGATTACCCATTGCGCCAATTCATTCGCCAAATCTACTGTTCCCATATTGTTACCATGCACTGAAATACAGGGTACCGCTTGAAATACCTATACATTACTATTATTCGTATTGTTGTGATATTACATGAATTCGCGCGTGCGTCCAATTTTAGTCGATAATGCTGCTTCTGTCTGTGTTCACTGCTCTCTGCAGGTAGCAATCACACTTTCCATAAAAAGAGAAAAAATGAAGCACATAAAGGTAGAAGGCACCATTTACAAAAACAGAAAATGTGCATAGGAATTGCAAATACAGGGCACAGGGAAGAAACAGAAAAGAAAACAAAAGAACGAAAAAAAAA
>NW_012192634.1:158142-173083 GCF_000956335.1 Plasmodium fragile | reverse complement strand
AAAAAAAAAAAAAAACGGCCCTGCGATAGTGAAGCAGATAATGAAGAGTCGGCTCAGGCTGCGGAGCGACTAAATCAAAAGTTCGCCACGCTCATGGACCAGCTCAACACATTTAAGCAGCACACCGGCAAGAAGAACTACACCGACTTGTTCAATATAGGTAGGTTTCGTGCAAGTGGCTCGCGTTAGCGGATTCGTGTAATCAGTTGCCCAGTGCGTTGTCAAAGGGCAGAAGTTTTCCCATTTTGTTCCTCCATGTTTTTTCCTCCTTTTCCCCTCTCACCCCTGCAGGGAGACTCCTGTTTGTCTCCAACACGAAGAAGTGCCAGAGCAACCAGTCCATGTTGATAGGCACGATCGAGTACGAGCAGCACATCCTCGACATTGTGAAGGACTACCATGTGAAAGTGAATTATTTGCTGAACTTGTTCTACACATCGTGCGTTCCGGAGCAGGAGAAACGGAACAAGATCCTGGAAAATCTGTCCAAGATTAAGGAGGAGATACAGGCCAAACAGGTAAGCCTAGGCGCTGCCCCAACAAGGGCAGATTATAAGCTAGCTTTTTTTTTTTTTTTTTTTTTTTTTAATGTGTGTGTGGGGTACACAAAACGGGAAGAGTGAGGTTGAATTGATTAATGCCCATATGGCATACTCCGAACGAATGCTGTCCACTCGGTCCCACTTCCCTTTTTTTTTCCACCGCTACCCCCTAGGAGGAGTACAACAGCGTGCTTATCATGGGCAAGCCGCTGCTAATTCATCTTTTTGAACAAATAAGCATCTGCAAGAAGTTTAACGAAAAGCTGGATAGGTACATCCAGGAGAAGAGAAAGAAGGCATGATGAGCGAGAGGTGTAACCAGGGTAAAGCACCTTCCTTGTGTTCGCCTCCAAGCGAACAACACAATTATCGTACATATCGTGGTCAAGCGGACATTGTTGCCTAATTTAATGCGACGTTGTAAAGGTGCCCTTTTAAACCTTGCGAAACTTTGTAGTTATATGTTTTTTTTTTCTTCTTTTTAACGATTTAACTAAAAATGCGTAGGTCTTTTCACGTAAATACGGAAAAATGGGCACATACGTGCGTATGCAAATAGAGCGGTACATGTGTGTACGCACACGTGAGGGCACTAAAAAAAGGGAGCCGCGCGAAAATCGCTTCGAAAAAAGTATGAACAAACAGCCAAAACGGGAAAAAAAAAAAAAAAATAGCCAAATATGTGTGCAAAAAAAAAGGGGACAAAAATGTATGAACAAAAATTGACGCAATGTTGTGTGCAACGGCGCGTTTGCGGCAGGGACAAACACTCGACACAAAGTAGGAAAAGTGCGTCCTTTTCATTGGGAGGCTCATAAGGGGAAAGAGGTGTACGAACGCAGCATAGCAGCTGTATTCTGCACAAATCGGCGAAGAATGAGGTGTCATGAAGGGGAAAGTTCGGAAAAGAGTAACGTTCGGAGTGTGCGTACAGAACAGTTGCACGTGTAAGAATGGCTACCTCTGCCCTTCGCTTCCACACTTCTACACCACTGCGCTTCTCCCGTTCTCCTCTTCTCCACGTTTTTTCCCCTCAATCAGTTATTATTCGACAAGGTGAAGTACGACTTCTTGTGGACCTCCTGCACCTTTTTGAGGACGTTGAGTGTGGGAAGGGAACCCATGGGGTCCTCCTTAAAACGACGCTCGATCTCCATCCTCCTCATTTTCTTCTCCATTTTATTCTTCCCCTGTTTCTTGCCGTGAAAAACCCAAGAAATGTACCGAAACGTCTCCTTGGGTGTCATCACTTTGCCCGAGTCATTCTTGTAGTCCAGCTTTATGTCATGCTTTGACGTGGACATATGCAACGGTCTGTTCTCCGGATTTCGATAAATTTTCTCTTCCATATTTAATTCTCCTTTTGTTTTTAAATACTCCAGCGCTCCGAACAATCCCTCATCCACTTTAATTTCGTTAAAAATTTCGGACACCCCATCTTGGGAAAATGCGTTTTCGCTCAAGTTCATGTTGTTGTCATCTTCATCGTCATCGTTATCGTCACCGTTTGCATTGACGCTGAGGGGAGCTAGCGTATTGGATAAACGATCTTCGCCGAGGGATATACTTCCATCTGCGTCAAGAAGCCCCCCCGACCCTTTATGCAGCTTCGCCATGTTCTCACTTTCCTGTATTTCCATTGGGAGCGTTATGCTTCTGCAGAACTCGGACGCGTCAGACAACTTAATGACATTACCACTAACCTCTTCGTTCTTTTTCACGTCCTCGTTTATAACTATATATTTTAAGAGCTCCTTTTGGTAATCCATTTCCTTTTTTCTCTTTTTCAGGCTATTCCCCTTTTGCAAAAGTTCATACAGCTCCTTGTCCTCTTCGTTTTCGCCCATATTGTAATCGAAGTAGCTGCTAAAGTCCATGCTCGTTTGTTCGTCTCTTATTTTTTTAAGAACGTCTTCTATGACGTTTGCGTTTTCGTTGTTCTGTTCGTTCCCTCGAGTTTTTCCCTCAGCTGTATTTCTCTCCATCGCGCTCCCTTTTGCTTGTCCTCCTTCCCCATCCACCTCCTCTTCATCTTGTCCCTCTGGTTCGTCATACAAAAAGGCCCACGCGTCCTCCTCCTTCTTCCGCCTGTTGATATTATTTATTTTTCTCTTCTTCACCTTGAAGACACCGCCATCTGGGCTACTCGATTGCCGCATTGGTAGCGTTTTCTGGGTCTGCTGTATCTTGCCTCCTCCCATTTCTTCACCCTCGAGTCTATTATTCCTACTCTTGGTGTTCCTTGCTCCCCTCGCCTTTCCCTTCGTTTTCCCTCTGCCACCATGCGCAGTGTCATCATCATTGTCTTCATTACCTCCCCCCCCTTCCTCATCATATTTAATAGTCACATCGAAGGAGTGCTTCGTCTCGTCGTATTTCGAAATCATATGCACATCTGAACCATCCTCTGGATTCAGCTTATTTGTATCGTCATAGTACGAGAGGGGGTCATAATAATTTTTTCTCCAAAAGCTGTCATCATTTTTTGCTAGTAAACTTTTTACATTTTTTTTTTTTAATTCTTCATTTATTAGGTAGTCTTTTTCTTCGTCATTATTTAAGACGTGTTGATCTTTCAATGTCAAGATCATGTCATCTGTTAGTTCTTCATTTTTGTGTTCCACCGTGGCATGTCCACTAGCCACGCTGCGATTAACGTTATTTTTTTTTTTTCTTTTCTTTTTCCCTTTCTCCTCTTCATCGTCATCGTCACTGTACTTGATGCCCTCATCATCGGCCAGCTTCTTATCCATGACGTTTCTCGTTTTGTTTATCCATTTTTCCACATCGTCTATGTCATCATTAAACTCCTCACTGATCGTTTGCGTTGATTTTTTGCTTCCCTTGGGGGGCCCTTTCGTTTTGCCGCGTGCGTTTTTGTCTTCCCCTTCATCAGCATCCCCCGCTTCTTGGTTATCTTCGTCACCTTCGTCCTTCTTTCCACTCTTCCCATTCTTGGCGCCTCCTCGTTTGGCGCGTCCCTTCGGTTCGTTGTCACCCTCATTTTTAGAGACACCCCTTTTCTTCTTCTTGTCCTGCTTATCATCCACGTCTAGTTTCTTCAACCCTAGCTTCTCCCTCAGCTTGTTTGTTTCCTCAATACTCAACTCCTCCTCGTGCTCCATTTGTTGGTGGGGCTCGCTGGTGTAATCGGCAGATGGGGTCTATCTCACGCGTGAGCTTCCCGTATACACATGGGGGGGGGGACTGTCCACTCTGACGTCCCTTTTTCAATAAACGTTAGAGGGAGCCGTTTTTTTTTTTTTTTTTTTCCAAGCGCCTCCCTTGTTAGCATTCAGCCATGCGCGATGGCGCAAATGCTGCTTTACCGCAGTTTCCCTTTCCCTGCGCTAGCACGCAGCAAAGGACCAGCTGGGCAATGCGTACCTTCGCGGGAGTTGGCACGTACGCGTATAAATATGTTCACATAAATATGTTTATACATATATTTCCCTTTTGTGGGCACGCTGCGCGAGCGCATACATAAGGGGCGAAGACCCTACGCACGTGAATTCACACATACGCGGGATGGGTTAAAGGGGCAATCTTCCGCTGCATACCCGCGTCCCTGCATCACCCATCATCGTATCATCGCATCATCACATCATCGCAGCGCCTCCGCCACACAATGAAACAACCACAGCGGAGGTGGCGGTGGGTAAATGGTTGCAGAATAAAAGTTATCGTTTAAAATATAATAATATGAGCTACGCAATGTTGCCCATTCCCCCCTCTAACCCTTAGCCAGAAAAAAATTGTGAATTTCCACTCAGCATAAACTTAGTGTTAACAGTTCACCGCGGGAAGTTTAATCATTCAAAGAGGGCCAAGTATATCAAGTTTTTTTTTTTTTTTTTTTGTTTTCTTTTTCCATCGCTATGAACCGCATTATGATCATAACGTATAAGTTGTAAATTGGGCCGTTGGTTTTGGCCTTAGTAAAAAAAGTGTCAGTTTGTTTGTTTTTTTTTTTTTTTTTACCAAGCGGCCATAAGAAAAAAAAAAAAATTCATAACAACTGGAAGAACAATGTGGGGTCCTACAAAAAGCAGAGGAAGTAAAATAGGATGAGTATACGAAACGTTCACCGAGTCAGAACAACTTTGATGGTGAGTCTTCTCCACGTGCCGTATATGTTGCCCATTTTGAGCTGTCGCTTTTTTAACGTTTCATATGTTTTTCTTTTTTTTTTTACGTGAGTTTATTTTCTCCACGTCTAATTAAAACCGTCGCGGTTTTGTGTTTATGTGCATGCTGGTCAATCGAGAAGGACATACAAATTGGGTGCATACAAATGGGTGTACACAAATGTGACTGTTGTTTTTTGACGAGTATATTTCCAATTGAAGTCGTTCCATATAACACAATGGAAAAGATGTAAACAAAAAAAAAAAAAAAAAATGACAAAGGGAAGAGGTAAATTTCGTGCATACGAACGTGTAAGAATACCTGGTTTAATCTGTCAATACCTTTTTTTTTTTTTTTTTCCTTTTAAATAAGAGATTGTGTATATAAATACACCAACGTAGTGTTGAAGGTGACGCGGGTGTGAAGGGCAACTGGCTGATATGCCAATCAGTTTTGTGGATGTATGTTCCGTTGTGCACAGTGCTGTGATAGCCATGGCATGCAATAGAAGAGGGCAGTTCCTTTTTGTTTCGTTATTCCGAATTCTTTTCTGCGCACATGGACGCTGCTTTTTTACACGTCTTACGGTTTTGTGCTTTCTCCATTGGGGGGCTGAAAGCAATCGTGTGGCAGCGAAAATCACCTGGGTAAAGCCTGCACAGGGGCCCATTTTTTTTTTTATCTGCATATGTTTGTGCATGTGTGCGCTCCACAAACAAGGTCATGTCAGCACGACCATGTAAAAACAAATTGGACATACTCACCCCTGCCGACGAGTAGCCCATTCTTTACATATGCAGTGGAGAAATGACGAAATACGGGGGAGGGCACACTTGGATTAAATTTTTCCATTGGATAAAGAAACACAACAAGTAGCCACGCAACAGTGTAAATAAATCACTGGGACAAAAAAAACAATTTTCCAATGGTGTAGAAATGTTAATTGGGAAAAATGAAGCACTCATTGTAGCTCCATCCGTGTGGCATTTACTACGCTACATCGTTCTTGTCCCAGTTAAGACGAATTACAATCACTTTAAACAGTTCGAAAAACAAAATGTTAAAAAAAAAAATTACCAAGGTTTTGGCAAAGTCTTTTTTTTTTTTTTTTTTTTTTTTTTTTTTTTTGTCCTCATCATTTTTAAACAATATATGACGATACGTTTGTTCGCCCTGTATATACACTACATTGTTCATATCATGGGAAAAAAAAAAAAAAAAAAAAAAGGAACGAAATGGGATGAGCTCACACATGTTCTCTTCATGACATGCCGTGACTTTTTTCAGTTTAGCTCATTTGTGAAAAGGGGTGAAAATTATATATTAGAAGAATCTTCAGTTTTATTGTTCATCTGATATATTCATTTATTTCCTCTTTTTTTTTTTTTTGTTTTTTTTTTTCCTTTCCATTTTTATTCTTATCTCATGTTATTCCATTCCCCCTTCACGTGTGAAGTGTCTGAAATGCATAAACCAGTTTTTCCTTCTATCACCCGAGCGCGTTATCTGTACATATTATAGGCACATTTTACATGCCCATTTCACCTTCCCGTTTTACCTCTGCTCCAATCACACGCGACTGCAAAGGTGTGAAAGGCGAAGGCGCCTCACCTACCTCATTCGCTTCAGTCTCTGTCGCACTGCGAAGAATTGCCTACACCACGCATCCTGGCGAATGTACATGTGTGTGTGCGGCGTCTGCCCCTCCTACATAGAACGTCACGCCATTATGTTCTAATATATGTACATGACACTTGGACAGAACTTGCGCACTTGCCCTTCCACTGTTCTTAACGCGAGCGCGTCTACACCAGCGCATCTCCACTGCCGCGTCTACCTGCATCCCAGTGGTTGCACAGGCAACAAAAAGTGTTTGGTGAAACCGTTTTGTGAAGTCAATTATTGCCATTCATACTAGTTGAACGTGTGATACCATCCCAGTGGGACGGAAGCCTGTTTACGGGCCCACACACATTCGCACAAACTGATGTTACATACAAGCTCAGAAGGTGACCCTTCTGTTAACAGCTCTTGCATATAAAAGAGCCGCTTCTATGGTTCTACACGAATGAGTGAGTTTACACATACCGTTATACAAATTGGAAGGGTGCTCAAGCAAACCCTTTATGTGTTCCATGCATGTGCGTATATTTATGTACCTACTGGGAAGCGAGTACACATAGAGGTAAGATAATATTATGATACGGTCTTCTCCATCGTGTTACCTACACCTCAGTGCACATTATTTTTTTCCCTTTCTCTTTACCAAATCCACACGAGTGTGCCTTTTGTTTCCTCCCTTACGCGATTAATTTTGCCTGGTGCAATCTGCGCGAACCTGCAACTGAACCCGCTGGTCACCCCCCGCATGCATGGCTTAGGTAAGAAACCGTAGCCCCTAATTCAACCCCAGCGCACATACACCATAGAGAGGAAAGCGTGTCCCGTATACACTCCCGCAAGGTTCATGCGCTAACTAGGCGAAGCAACCCATAAAAAGGGAAAACCAATTTAAGCTGCCTTTTATTTTTTAATTATTTTTGCAAAGTGTAGAGCGAAAACGGAATGCTACCGCACGGACACAGCATGCAAAGCGAAAACCAGTCCTGCTGATTGCACAAGAGATTTTTTTTTTTTTTTTCTTTTTCTAATCTTTTGTAATTGTGCATGTGTCATATGTATAAATATACGTTCTTTTTTTTTCATGTTTTTTTCTTCTTTTCATTTATTTTTTTATTTCATTTCTTTTTTTTGTTTTCTCCTTCGTGTAGCGTATATTGTACTCACATTCCGTACATGTACGGGCATGTACAATGCGCGCTTGTTACATGTACGTACATACATGAATAGGTATTCATATATATATGCATTCATATGTACTTACAATTTATACATTCGTGCGCATACATTGGTACAATTTTCACTTGCCCACTTGTACACGCGGCTTCCCTTCATTCCATATGCATTTCTCGTTTGAGAGACCCTTTTTTTTTTTTTTTTTTACGAGTGTATGGGCTTCGCGAAAAACCTGTGCAAGTTCCTGTGAGCATCAGTGAGAAAATCTGCTCCCGCGTAAAATGAGAGTTCGTCCCCTTGGCCTTCAACTAAAGTAGTGCTGGCCGACTGCCCACATTAGTGTATACCTGCGTATACACGTGTGTATGCGTGTATATATATACATACACATATGTACAACAAGGGTGGTATGTGCAGACATACGTGAAGCCTTTGTGTGTATCTACCTGGGCAAGGGGCCACACAAAAACGAACGCACCCCAAAAGTGGAGCAGCATACGAGCAATAAAACTGTCTTTGGCGCCTACCGCCATCCTGTTTTGAATCTGTACCTACACACATCGCCTGCTTTTACGCACATGCACACGTGCATACGTACACGCGTACACGTGTGTGTTTGTGTGTGTGTATTTTTTTTTTTTTTTTCGTTGAATTAAATTCTCGTTAATGTTGAATCGTTATTCCCTACCGATGCATATTCACGTTGATAGGCGTATGTAGAGGAGTTTCATTTTTTTTTTTTTTTTTTTTTTAAATTAGATTTATCCTGGGCGGGTAGAGGCACATGCGTAATTGTGTAGTGTGCCCAGTCAAACGGCACGCATAGTTATACGTTAGGTACACCTCCTGGTGAGAGAGCCCCCGCGCGGGTACATTGCACTCACCTATCCCTCCTTGCGCCCCTTGAAAGGTATAGGATAAAAAGTTTCGTCCCCAGCGGGGCACCATCCACTTAATCCCTCGTCTGAAGCCGAAATGGTAGATTCGACAAATTTTATCATCGTTGATAACCGAAGTGAGAACAAGTCAATTAGTGCATCGTGTGATCTAGTGTTGGACAAAAATGGAAATTCAATTTTTAAATCTTATAATGCTCTTTACAAATTAACTTACAAGCACATTTACAAATACAAAAGGATAACGTGCATCAGCACCGATGTGATTTTTAATGAGAATGGGGGTGCGTACACGCCGCTGTACCACTACTACTATGAGGACGTGAGCAGCCCCTGCTCGAGTCGGCGCGGAGGGGTCGACGCGGGGGCGCAGACCGAGGCTGACGAACCAAGCGGGGAGGTAAAGGAACAGCCAGCAGAACAGCCCGAAAAGCACTCCATAGAAGAGCACGCGGAACAGCCCGTAGAACAGCCCGCAGAACTGAGTGACTCCGAGGCCGACGTGGACGAAGCCACCTACAACGAACGCGCGCCGAAGCAAAAGTGCCTCAAGTACTCCCTGTACGAGCTGCTGCTGCTGCGATTTTTGGAAGTAAAGGGCGACGCCCACACCACCAACCCGGAAGAAGCCAACACAAGTGAATTCTGCTTCATCAAGGAAAATAAAAATAACAAGCCTCCTCTGAACAAATTTAACCAAGACAGGTTTGCTCTGAACAACCCCATGCATGTCATGACCCCAGGGTATGCCTCCAACTATGGCAACCATGTTAATTTCCCTAGCTACTCCAATTTTGGGGGTCTACTAAACACCACTTCCATTAACCCTAATGGGGGAGGCATCATCCCAAATTATGTTAAAGTAAGACCTTCATTTAATGAACAATACTACAAGAACAATAAGCACCAACAAGGCTATACGCCGCACATGGTAAACAGCTTTAACATTAGGTCTTTTAAAAATGTAGATAATAATTCATACCACTTGCCTGAGAATAATTTGTTCATTGACAATGAGGGGAAAATGCACCTAACTGGACAAGAATATATCATGACCAACCAGAACCACTTCCACAACAAGATGGGCATGAACAATAAATACGACAAGGAAAAGAGAGCGTTTCATTTTTCTAATGCAGGGGAGGTAGGCGGTGGTAGGGATACCTCGCTGATGCACGATTTGTCGATGGGGCAGGAACAGTCCACACCATTTGATCACCTCCGTCCACATGACCACTCTGAAAAAAAAAAAAACCCAGCCAGTGAAGCGGATCGATATTGGGATCACCCTTCACATTACGCCAAGAGAAACAACAATGACATATTCACCCTGGGTGATATAAAAAAGTTTTGGAAGAATAATGAGAAGGCAAAGAATCAGAATTTCACCGACCAAAACAACTACAGCATTTTTAAGGACAATGATGAGGAGGAGAATCTTACCAAAAGCAATTTCGCCCGATGGTTTAAAAATAATAATGCTAGTAATCAGGAGGAGCCTGTGGACATTTTGGCCTACGTCAATGGTAATAATTCTAGCGGTGTGGATATTGGGGAAGGGAAAAATGGCCCGAGGGACCTTGGCTCCGCGACCAGAGTGAGCAGGAACTACGAAGGCGGCCCCATTGGCAACGTGGGCAGCATTGGCAGCGTTGGCGGCGGTGCGAACTGGGGAAGTGGCGCCAAGGCGGATGATGGCGCATTGGGCGCACACCCCCTGGGGGCCACGCAGACCGATCAGCCCCAAATAAGCAGCACCGTAGCGGAGCTCCTAATGAAGCAAATTTCAATATTAAAAGAGAGAAGTGGCTCGGATTACGCAGACAACAGGGTTCGTGGGGATGACCCATTCGATAACACCTGGCATGGCAATAACAGCAACGTGGGTATGAGTCACCTTACCAGCTTGGCAAGTTTGAATCACGTTGGTGCAAATGTCAACCACCATATTGGGAGTGGGCATAAAGAACTCCACCCAAGAGATGGGGGAAAAGGTCTCCTAGACATTTTCAGATCGAGTAACTCTAATAGAATAACGAATGACTCCCCATGCTTCCACCTTCCTCGTCACGGAAGCCGTGGAAACAGCACAAACAACAATTTGGCTAGCCTTGCCAATGCCTCCAACATGGCTAATATTGCAAATATGGTTAACCTGGCCAACCTAGCAAATATAACTAGTAACGAACAGTATAATAGGAGACACCAGAAACACTACGCTGAAGACAACACCTTGATCTATGGTAACCTCGTGGCAGACGCCGTCCATAATGATGGCCTCAACAGAAGCAATAATGATTTGAATAATTTGGATGGCATCCTTATCAACAGGAGATCATCTCACCCCTTTTTTCAACACAACGGAAGCAAGGTTAAAACGAATTCACCAAATAACACCCTGGGCAAAAAAATTCACAACGCTCAACATTTTGCTCCATTTAATAGTACCAACCAAGAAGCAGTTAGAAATCAGACCACTGCTCCACAAGGCAACATAAATATAACTCCCATTATCAACTCGTTACTGCGTCTAGATAATGATCATGCACAGGGGGACAACAGCGGCAGTGTGGCCTACAATGTGGAAGAGAACTCCATTCCGGAGAGTATTAAAAATGCCAAGGTGAACAATGTCTTGGACTCCCTCAAGTCCCTCTTGAAGGCTTCAAGGAATGGAACCCCCAGTGGGGCCAACAACGATATGAGCGCCATGCCCAGTCTGGGCAGTGTGGGTAGTGTAGGCAGCATGGGAGGACTTCCCCTCGGCGGGAATAGCAAACATTTCGGCGGCGCCAAGGGTGGACACCACAAAAACGCAAACTACCACGCGCAACAAATGTACCCACCACAACACATGCACCAGCACTGCACACCACCAATGCAAGATTTTTATAAAAAAAAATTCACAAAGAAAGACAGCATGAAATATAACTTCAAGCACGCGGACGTGGACATCACCACCAATGAAACTATTATGGTACAACGCAAGGATGAAAGAAAAAGGAAAACATGAAGGGGGGACTTTTTTTTTTTTGATGGAGGGGAACTTTTCCCTTCCATCCCTTTTTCCCTCTTATATGGAGTGGTACAATTGCAGTTATATCCCGGCGTGGCTCATCGGACAAATTGCGACGCGCACACACAGCCACGCCCCCACTAACAACCCACACGTCCATCCCCCTAAGGCACTAAAGAGCTTGATCCAAAACCAGCAAGGGACCAAGTGGCGAAGCTGATGAGGACATGAAGTTGGCCAAACTGACGACGAGATGAAGTTGGCCAAGCTGACGAAGAGATGAAGTTGGCGAAGCTAACGAAGAAAGCGTCTCCAGCGTTGATGCCCAAATGGAGGCCGCCCAAACAGCAGGCGCCCCGCCCCATTCGTAATTAATGACCACTACGTGCACTCGTATGCGCATTTATAACATACGTGCGTTCATACACGCACACAGAAGCACACACACATATATATATACGTACACATGTTCACACCTAATCCGTTCACACGCACACGATTATTTTCCCCGCCTTGCGGAGACGCAACATACTCTGATGTAGGGACATCCCGGTCAGCTTTTTTTTTTTTTTTCCTTTTTTTTTTTTTTTTTTTTTTTTCTTCTTCACAACCCATATTAAGACACATTTTCCCTCCGATGGAACAAAAGGAAGATCCTCTCCAGTGCACCACACCGCATGAAAACAAACAGGCCACACGGGGGAGGTTTCCTTTAATATACTTTTTTTTACCTAATTGCAATGGGCAAGCTGGTAAAGCAGCGACAGGGCGAATAAACGAACGTTATAAAAAAAAAGGGTGGCATATACACAATATTGTAAGCGCTTCGGCAGGTAGAGGCAAATTGTTAAAAAAAAGGAGGTGGTGGTGTCTCTTCACAGATATGACAGGAACGAAAAAGGAAATTCATGAACATATAATAGGGACGAGACAATGGGTTAATAAAAATGACGCGGAGCAAAAAAGTCGCCCTGCGGCCAAGCGAGGCATTATAACAGGGGTAGACACGCATGAAAGGGGGGGCAAAAAAAAAAAAGGCTCGATGCGTATTCCGCGTAATGTAATTGGCTACTGGGAACTACAATGAAACAACGTATCGCGTCAGACCGGCCACTTGACATGAAACAACTCAAAGTTGGTGTTCATCAAAAAGACATGGTGACTGGTGCTGAAGAAGTAAATTTTATTAGGAACGTTATGGTCGGCAAAAAATATTTTAAAGAGTTGGGGGTCTTCATAAGTGCGCACGCTATACAACTTGTGCAGCGTCCTGAGGTCCCAAATTTCAATTAAATTTCTCGTCTTGAGATAAAAAAAAATTGCCTTATCATCCATCTGTTCTGCGTCTTTCCCATGTCCACTTACGTTCGTACTAGTAACTCCCTCACGACCCTTGGACAAGTTACTCGAATGACGAGTGCCCAATTTCCTCTTCTGAATAAAACTCATAAAAGCTCCTCGGTAACTCTTCCACATGTGTAAAATGGTGAGCGTACTTATGTTAATTAGACATATCCTTCCTAAATTGTCTAATGCCAACACCAAGTTTTGATTCCACGGGCAGATGCACAAATCAATGATTTGTCTCTTCGCATCATTAAAGCAGTGAACAACTTGTGTGCTCAGATTATCAGTTACGCTCCCATACGTATTTGACATATTATTGTGTGGGATTGCATTTGCTTCTGCGACTTGTGTTGCGCCAACAGAGCTGGAGGCAGCACTTGGAGAGGGAAGTGACAACACTCTTGAGGGAGAAGAGCCTACTGAAGGTCCTACAGATTGGGAAGTCGTCCCTGCTGCAGAACCAGATCCTGCTACCGCCACCGTGGACGCATCATTCTTCTTTGTAAACATGTTTTTCAAAAAATTATTAATTCTAGAACTAAGTTTTTCTGAGGCTCCAAAATTCTCCTTCTTTGTTAAAAGGTCATTATTAGTACCATTCTGTCGAATGAGACAAAGTATGGAAATGGTTATCGTCTTGGACGTAATTATATAATTTGCATTGGCAATTCTGTTATACTGGGGTTGATTTGAAATAATAGCATCCGTGATATACTTACCCAAGTCATCCCTACTGTATATGCAATATAAGTCTTTTTTAAAAACATCAGGGGAGTAATTATAGTTTCTCAAAAATATATGATTTATGCTCATATTTTTATTAACAGTAAAAGAATAGTCGAGTGGTAAAATTTTAGAATTACTTTCCAACGCTCTTTTAATCAAATATATATTTGTATTCACAACTGTGTTATTATCATAGACCAACAAAATATATTCCTTATGTTTCTCCACAAAAATATGTTTTATTCTGCTCTCTGCGAATTTATTTTGCATGCAGATAATCCCTTCATGATTGTACAGGAAGACTTTTCCATTGTTCAGGCCCAAAATAATATGAGGGAAGAAGTTGTTAATAAAAAACAAATTGATCGACTCGATACTTTCCTTCTCACTTAACAAGGGATTGAAGAAATTCAAATAAACAATATTCTTCTTGTTCAGACAGTAAACAATGAAGAACAAATAATTCTTGTTATAAAAATAGAATAACATGTTTATGAATTCTTCATCTCCGCTTTTCCTCAAATTGGGCACGTCCAACTTGGACTCGAAAATCATCACGCGGCAGTTCTTCGTGTTGATGTCTTCCTTCGTTATGCAGTAGTTCCCCTTCACGAAAATCTTGCTCAAAATTTTTATTAAAATTTCGAGCGTGAACACTTCTTCTAGCTTTATCATGGTGTGTGTCGGTGAGCTGTATACCAATGCGCGGTAAGCGGTGAACTGTAATCAATGAGCTGTAAGCGATGAGGAGGCAGAATGGCGCTACCTTCAGGGAGAAACGTGGGCTCGTCGTCCCACTGTCTATGCGCCGAGAGCAACTGCCACTCTCTTTGCGCCGCTCCCCTTAACGCGACGTCCCCCCCAGCCATTATTCACCAACTTTCCACCGACATGATCCGCATGCGGAAGTGGTGTATACATTGATTGTACTGAAAATGGGGTCTTTTTTTTTTTTTTTTTTTGCTTCCCCTTGCCTCACACAATTCTCGCTCCACCGCCCAGTGCCCTTTAGTAACTGCTTCTACGCCGTTGCACTATATATGGACACTTCGGTGGAGAAGCTCCTTCCAGTTTTTGTGCTTGTTGCAAAATGGTTCCTTTTCTCGCCATTCATGTCATTTTGGCGCGTCATCATGCGTTGGTGTTCCAGCGTGGGCAGAAAGAAGTTAGGGAAAAACGATGAGCAGAGGAAACCACCGCCGTGCAAGGATAACCACGCTGGCAACGCTTCACAACATGCGCCTCACCAGCGAGCTAAGCCAAATCAAACTTTCTTGCCCGGGTTAACGCGCAAAAATTGTGCAGCGGCATCCACAGTGCGCGT
Organism: Plasmodium fragile; assembly: GCF_000956335.1. Lineage (NCBI taxonomy): Eukaryota > Apicomplexa > Aconoidasida > Haemosporida > Plasmodiidae > Plasmodium > Plasmodium fragile. Next base: position 158,308 of record NW_012192634.1, on the reverse strand, counting down.
GGCAACTGAAAATATGTGGAAATTTACGCTATGCAAGCGATTTTACGAAGAAATTCCTTTCAGCTTACATAAATCCGCTTAACTAAGCGTCCTCATGGTTATTTTGCTCTTTTTTCCCACTTAATTATATATATGTTGCATTTTTTTTTTTTTTTTTTTTTTTTTT
>NW_012192634.1:155305-156235 GCF_000956335.1 Plasmodium fragile | reverse complement strand
TTTTTTTTTTTTTTTTTTTTTTTTTTCCTGCTTTATCGATTTGCGCGCACTTCGTGTCGTAAACATGCATGCTGCGGAACAGGCATAAATTTATTCCATGCATAAAAACTTCGCGCACTTTTAGTCATAATTTTAAGCAGCTCTTGCAGCCACAAGGATGTGAATGTGTTTTCCTTTTTTCCCCCCTCCACCCTGTTTGGCACATCCAATATTGGGGTGATTTTACAGTGTTACCAAATTTTCAGGGAAAACACCCTTTTTAAAAATGCGCCCATAGGCCCCCGCAAGGAGGAAAAGAACAAAAGGGCATAAACTATATATTTTGCAAAAAAAAAAAAAAGATGCGACTGTTGGAAAAGATAACATTTAGCACACTGGGATGAACTACTTTTCCATCTCACATTGTGATGAGAAGCAAGAATTCTTCAATCGGGAGGACCCTTTCCCCCCCATTGACGACGCACCTCTGTGTAAGCAAAATAATGCCTCATCTCTATACCACGTAGCACAAAGCGCAATACTGTATGCTTATTGGGCCCATAAGGTTTGAATGGAAACAGTGTCTCTCTTTGCTTCTGTACGCTGCTCTGATGGCTGTGCGAAAATGTAGAGAGCAAAGCGAGAGGATCCGTCTCTCATCTGATTCGTTAAATTAAAACCAAAGAGGACCCACCGCATATCACTCAGAGAACAAAAAATCAGTCCTCTGTGTATCCCATCGCATAGCCTACCAAGTGTGAGTTCCTACGAAACACATATCCCCTTCCCACTGCAAACTAAATCAACGCAAAAAGGCATAAAGCCCAACGTGCGGAACACGTGCGAGTTCTGCTGTGTGCACGCGGTTCCTACGTAAGGCACATAGCTTCAAAGTAGACAAAAAAAAAAAAAAAAAAAAAAAAAAAAAAAAAAAAAAAAAAAAAAAAAAAA
>NW_012192634.1:151600-155205 GCF_000956335.1 Plasmodium fragile | reverse complement strand
AAAAAAAAAAAAAAAAAAAAAAATAGCATCGGATTGTGAATGACAAAAAACGGAGGAGTAAATCCCCGAATGTCTTTTCCCCCAACAAGGTTTCTTTAAACTTCGTCTTTGTCCCTTGGTTTCTCCATTTTCGCTTTTCCGTTTTCGCCTCTCCTACCCCAACCTTGAGCAAAACAAAAAGCGTCGTAGATTATCTATCCCCGAGAGGAATGTTTAATGACACACCGATGCAGTAACGTGGCGACTATAGCAATGGCTAAGTAGAGGCTGGGTTGAGAGCACCCCTCCTCATCGCTCCCGTCTTATCATTCGGAAGAGCAGCATAAAACAGGGGTGAACACATTTGGCCATGACTGCCCCCGCCATTTACCACCCATAGTACTTCCAATACAGCCAATACCGTCAATAGGGGGAACGCTGCTGAAGCTGCTAACGCCGCTATATATCACCGATAACGCCTCCCCCCCGTTAGATGAAACGCGCAAACGAACTGATCCACCATGGCGGTCGCGAAGGTCACCCCGATGAGCAATTCAAAAAGAAAAAAAAAAAAAATCAGAAAAAACGCCTATCTTTTTTTCCTGTTCTTGTTCCTAAGCGGGCTAGTGTGTCTCGACCCCCCAACCTTCTTCACTTCCGCGAAAGGCATCAACGTAGACGATACAAATGGGGTTAACCGCCCGAAGGATGATAAACACTTAAGTGAAGATAACCAGAAGAATAAAAAGGGGGAAGACAAATCGGAACAGTATAATAACAATAATCAAACAAACAAAAATGAAAATACAGGAATAGGCTTCCTTGACTTATTTAACACAAATGATGGAAATGACAACAAATTAAATTTCATAGATGGTGCTTCCCTTGTAAGCCATGCAGACATAGTTAAAGATAGCACTTTTATATTTGACGCTGTGAATTATTTATTTAAAAAGTTGAAAGAGGGACCCGCAAATGCAGGGAATCCAGATATGCATGGCTTACGACCTGGCAAGGATGCCGTCAGTGCAAATGAAATTAAAAGGATAATCCTTATGAAGCTGCTGAAGTGTGTGGCGGTGTTAATTGTGCTGTACATTTTTATTCGATTGACCTTCACCTTCATCAAAAAACTTATAAATTTGATCATCCTGTTCATTTTGAAACTTATAAAGATTTGTTGCTGTGGGGGAAGTTGAGCGCCGTGTGTAAGGAGTGTCTATAAGAGGCGCAGTACACACCTCTGTACGTTTCTCAATACACCTTTCCCATGGCTCGTTTCCGTTGCACCACATATATGGAGAAACCTCGTTTACACACCTGAGGGCTCCGCCGTAAGTGACCCCCCTTTTTGTTTTCCCGAATCCACGTTGCATTGCTCACCATTTCTTTTGCCCAGCTCCACTTCGCTGGGAACATTTTCCCTTTGTTTTTTTTTTTTTTTTTTTAATTTAAAAAAATTATACTAAAGTGAAAATTTTTACATGAATTTGCAAGGAAGCTGTCTTCACAACTGCGACGCGGTTACTTTTAAAAAACTAAAAAATGGAGAACGACGTAGGGGTCAATGGACGGAAAAAAAAAAAAAAAAAAAAACGCACAAGTCAAACATACAACAATGTTACTTTAAATTTTATCTTTTGGTTAAACGGGAGAGACAGAGAGGGAAAATTGGGAAATCCTCAGCGTGACATTTTGGCTAGCCATACTAGCCAGAAAAGTACACAGATATGAACAGTAAAAAAAAAAAAAAAAAAAAATGCACACATGTTCAGGTGAAACATATTCTTCTTCCTTCTTCAATGCGTCGAATCATTTATTGGTTTGGAGTATGCCACACAAGTCTGCTTCACCAAGGGGGATTATTATTTCCCCTTGTTGTGAAGAAAAGCGCTGTTTCCCACTTCACACCTTGTTCAACACGAGCCTCACCTCGATCTCCTTGTTTTTCTTAATCCGACCCAGTAAAGAAAATCGATCCTTTTTGTAAAAGAACTTCTCACTTTCCACATTGCACTTGTCGTACATAAGTCTCTTCATTGATTCGTCCGAACAGAAGGAATTCCCATTTGAGTGTTGGCTGTGGGTATTTAATATAGTCGTGTGTTGTGTACGGCCTCGGTTGGACCCTCCCCCTTGTGTGCGTTCCTCTTTCGAGTCCACAGAGGAATTGTACGGGGAGGAACTTTTAAGAACCTTCGCACTGGGGGGGCACATTTTCCCCTTCGTTCTACTCGGCTTCAATTCATATGCATCTTCCCTTTTGTCGTTGTGTAGGATTATTCTGTTGGAGGCTTGGTTTGTGCTTGTTGACAACTTTATACTCGCTTGGTTACTTCGACTCAGGGCACTTTTTCGGGTGTCTTTCCCTGAGTCGTTCATCCCGCCTGTCACGCTCCGCAGATTGTGGTAGGATCCGTTGACAAGAATTTCGTACTTGCTTGGAGCGCGCGCGCTAACGCTGCGAAGTCCGTGAACATTGCTCACCCCCCCAATGCTTCCATTTTTTATCCCCTCGACGATGATCTTTTTCCACAAATTGTAAGACAAATCTTTTTTCTTACCCTTCGGGTGGTTTCTTGTGCTGCCTGTTCTGTGCTGGCCCCCATTGGATGAGCCGCAGTAGTAACGCAAACAAGCATCCACCTCCCCGTCCTTGTTCACGTGCCTGCACAGGTAGCTGTTGGGTCCCTTTTTCACGAAACTCACGTTGTAACCATTTCCACAGTTGCGGCTGTTTCCGTTTCGACCCTCCGATAGGAAGTAAGCAGCGTGTGTCTTGAGGTACGTACGAATGATGTCCTCCTTGATTTTGTTTGACGCGTCGTCCATGACGGAAGGAAAGGCTTCCCTGTACCTAGGGATTTTATTTAATATAATGTATCTCTCCCTGTTGAATTTTGCATTATTACTAATACATTTTCTTTGGAACAATTTTCTTCTCGTGAGATGATCGTATTGCTTCATTCTGTTACGTAAACAGTGGGCCGTCTTCCACCTCCTCTTCTCCTCCTCATTGTTGATGCTCTTGGGCAGCTTCACGTATTCGCTTATTCTTAGAACACCGTCTAGGTAGTCCCTACACTTCAGTTCGAACTGATCAACATTGTTTACGGAGTGGTCTCTCCCCTGGCTGCCACCGCTAGTGCGGCAGTTAACGGTGCGGCTAGCGGCGGCACTCTCCCTGTTGCTCTCCTTCTTCCTCGTACTGACTTTCAACCCATTCGACGCAAACTCCCCATTGTCTCCCGCATGCTGATTACGCTTTTTACCCTTTGACACGAACTTTATGGCTCCGTTTATGCTTCTGCCTTTGGCAGTTACTCGGGTGCTACTTTTCCTGTCCTCCATGCTTTGCTGAGTCGTTGTAGTGTGCCACTTCCTTTTCTCAAGTGTATCGAGGCATGTACACAGAAGTAAAAATGTGTGTGCATCTGCAAACGCGCTGGCATGCCGTGCTACATTAACGGTGTTTTACTCCTATGGGGACGTTTGCACAGTCCACCAATAGGATCATGTGTGTGTATGTATATACACGGCTCCCAACTGTCAAGTGGACAATAAAAAAAAAACGCGTCCACTAAAATGTACAACTTGTACTTGCTTCTTCTTTTTTTTTTTTTTTT
>NW_012192634.1:144431-149081 GCF_000956335.1 Plasmodium fragile | reverse complement strand
AGGTGAGTGTGCACGTGGAGTTACCTTTTTTTTTTTTTAAAATGAATATCCGCAAGGAAAAAGGGGGAATGGGGAGGGGAGAACAAGAAAAGTCATGCACGAATATTTTGCAAAGGGTCAGCCTTCTCGCTCGTGCGATCGTGCGCTCTTTTTGTAAAACCTTTTTTTGTTTGTTTTTTTTTCCCACTGTCCCAGGGGAGGTACACACGTGCTAACGTGGAACTCTCCCGCGTGGCTAAATTCACCACGCAGCAGCAAAGTGGCACCAAGTTATTCACAAATCAGTCGCGAACTTTTTAAGACCTGCAAAACGTATGTTGGATGAACTAGTTCTGTTTGTTTTTTTTTGTTTTTTTTACAACACTGGGACATTTGCATGCTTCCGTTTTGATACGCTTTGCCTCGCGTCTACGGGCAAGACCACTTCGTCTTTCCTCAACATGTGGCAAAATGAATTTTGTGTAATGATAGATCAATCGGTGAATGGGCGATAGCGATTACTGCCTCGGACGTAATTACTGACCGTTTTTTTTTTTTTTTTTTTTTTGAATACCAACAATTGCATAAAAATTTTGTTAATGTCAAGCGGCAGTGTCCTTTACGCAGTGGAGGCGGATCCCACTCTTCAAGTGTCGGCCTGAAGAGCTACATATTTTTGCCGCACACTTGATCCGCTTATCTTTGTGACTACCCCGAGCCTGGTCGGCAGAGGGGCCTAAACGGGGATTGTGACCACAGAAGGCCTCACTCCGCATCGTGTCACGCCTCTTCCTGTTGGGGCGTCCTAGCAAGTGCCAAACCGGCCAATCGGTCTATAGTTCAAAGCCGAAGTTTTACAAGTTCGTGTATACAATTTGGTAAAACTGAAGGATGCACGGGGGGCCCTGTTTGGTTGCTCGGGCGCGTGCGTGTATCTAAGCCGATATATAGACGCGCAAAAAAAAGAAGAAAAAACTGCAGGCATGAATATATGTAGGCGCTGATACGGACGCTAGCATAGACACACTGATGTATGAACACGTGTACATGTGCACGGCGGACACCATTCGGACTACCGCTCTGCGCTACGGCCCCATGCAAAACGGGATCGTGGAGAGGGGAGCACCTGGAATGGACCACCACTATCTCTTAACACAATGCGTACTGGTGGGGGCAACAAGTGCGGGAGGCATACACTACACAGGGGCCCATCCCGATACGGACAACGCTCAATTTAATTGGTGCCTAAATTTCTCTCCAGCGAAAAGGGCATTGCTTCCAAGGGACTCTTCAATCCTTAACAATTGGTTATACTTGGCATTTCTCTCGCTTCTGCATGGAGCACCAGTTTTGATTTGTCCAGTTCGGAGAGCAACCACCAAATCAGCAATGAAAACGTCTTCTGTCTCTCCAGATCTGTGGGAAACCATAACACCCCAGTCATTCTTCTGCGATAGTAAGCACGCCTCAATAGCTTCAGTGATGGAACCTATTTGATTAACCTTCAGCAACAAAGCATTACATGCTTTCTTCTCCAAAGCTTTGCTAATCCTTGTAGGGTTAGTAACTAGTAAGTCATCACCCACAATTTGTACGTCCTTACCAATGGACGCAGTCAGCTTAGCATAATTCTCCCAATCGTCCTGATCAAATGGATCTTCAATGGAAATAATGGGATACTTCTTAACCATATCAATGTATAGATTTACCAACTCAGCTCCAGTTTTGACCATAGACTTGTCATTGTTTGGTGTTTTAAAGTCTAAGTCGTAAGTCTTGGTATCAGCTTGGTAAAATTCTGAGGCAGCAACATCCATGGCGATTTTGACCTTTCCTTCATAACCAGCAGATTTAATAGCACTCACTAACAGATCCAAAGCTTCATTCGCATTTAATATGTTTGGAGCAAATCCTCCTTCGTCTCCTACATTCGTTGCATCAATGCCATACTTCTTTTTAATCTCCGACTTGAGTGTATGATATACTTCTGCTCCGTATCTTAAGGCCTCTTTAAAATTTGGTGCACCAACTGGGACGATCATAAATTCTTGGAAGGCCAATTTGTTTCCTGCATGGGATCCTCCATTTATTACATTCAAACAGGGTACAGGTAAAACCATCTGGTCATTTTTTTTTCCTGCCAATTGGGCTAAATATTTGTACAGGGATACCTTATTCGCAGCAGCTCCAGCTCTACACACAGCCATGGAAATTGCTAAAATCGCATTTGCTCCTAATTTACTTTTGGACCATCCCCATTCATTTTTGCTTCCATCTAATTGTTCGACCATCAAGTTGTCAATTTTTTTCTGTTCCCTACAATCCATGCCAATCAACTTGGGTGCTATGTGCTCATTAATATTGTTAATAGCTTTCTGTACTCCTTTGCCGAGGTACCTGCTCTTGTCATTGTCCCTCAATTCCAAGGCTTCATATATTCCTGTGGATGCTCCTGATGGCACAGCGGCTCGGAAAATACCGACGTTCGTTTCGAGGTCCACTTCGACGGTTGGGTTTCCTCGGGAGTCTGCGCGGGGGAGCAGTTAAGTGACAGTGGTGAAGTGAGAAAAAAAAAAAAAAAAAGCATAGCGGTGGCATATACTAGGCGAACTACACAGTGTTCAATGCGTAGTTTTCTCCGCCCTGTTAAACGTTGCTCCTCTTTAACAACTGGACTATGAGACAAACACGTTATATAGGCATGCTCTACTATACGCTATGCCCCTGTGTAGAGGTCATTCGCCAGGACAAACTGATACAACGTCCATTCACAAATGGGTGCGAAACATGTAGTGAATTAGTTGCACATTAAGTCGCCAAATGGCTACATGGCTAACTCCCTGGCCACCCTGTTTTGCCGACATCACTTAGGTAATTTTCCCACGTGTAAACGCGCTCAAGGGATGGCTACTCTTATTCGATGCGTTCCCCAGAGAGGCGATCCTCTGACTGATCCCCTCTACACATTCGCACTAATGAATAGCGACCATAACCTCACGTGCAACACTTGCAGTCACAATAATGGAAGGAGAAGCAACAATGTACACAAGTGCCACCTGCCGCCACTGCTTCACTTCGTCAAAGTGAACCTGCGTGTTCTCAAACGTTATATCCCATACAGCTATATGCCAATAAGAGCAAAAGGAACACGCAGTGCTTCCATCGCTCAAATATACTTACCCAAAATTTCACGGGCAGAAATACGGGTAATTACGTGGGCCATTTTTTCCTAAGTGTAAGATAGAAGGTATAAAACTTTGGGAAGAACTCTACTGGGAGTAAATACGTAAAAACGATAGTTCTATATGGTAAAAATAACGCGTTCAGCGAAAAAAAATGATGTTAAAATATAGTTGAATAATGTTAGAGATTAATCAAAAGTTTTTTCTGTTATTTGTTTTTTCTCCTGTTATACAATGCGTGTTTTGTAGGTCTGCGTGATAATTTGTGGAAAAATGTAAACTTACAAGGAAAGAAAAAAAAAAATATTTTTTATGAAGAATGTAAATAAAAGAATACATATGTTTTTAAAAAAACAAAAAAAAAAAACGTTACTGCCAAGAGGAAATAAGTGTACGCCTTTTTAATTATAAAAAATTGAAAAAAAAAAAAAAAAAGTACCCATGTCGGTTGCACTGCCCCACTTCATGATCGTGCACATAATACAATTATTTCTACATGCAATAAATACAGCCTTATGTTTTGTCTCCTTCCAATTTTTTTTTATATTTCTATATAAATAGGAACGACTGCATATATATTTGCAGTTGGAGTACAACAAGGGGGTGTTCGTGTACAAGCCGAGCCCTTTAGTGACATGTGGATGGAGCTACGCGTACGCACCATTTTATATGTGGCTGTGGTGAGAAAAAAGGGGTTTAAAAATTAGAGGGCTGTCGCGCAATGTATGTTTTTTTTTTTTTTTTTTTTGCTTCTTCCCCCATGGCACCATGGTGCTACATTTTCTGTGCAGCAAAGAGAGCAGCACAAACATGGAGGTCAATGCACTGTTTACGCGTATGCACGGTTGCTGGGGGCTCATGTTTATGGCCTAGGCTGCACGTCCGCCAACTTCGCATTTGTCGTATGCTGCACCTGTCATGTACATTCGTATCCTCCCCTGTTTATATCTTGCATAGAACGTTCTATGGTTCACGCGGAAGCGTGCACGCAAAATAATGCTTTCCGAATACTGATGCCGTCACTTAAGGTATAAAAACCCTGCTTCCCGCTCGCGTTATTTTTCCCTTGCGCTCCCCCACCTCAAAAGTACGCAAAAAAAAAAAAAAAAAAAAAAAAAAAAAATACCCAAAAACAAAAAAAAGGAAAAAAAAAAAAAAAAAAAAAAAAAAAAAAAAAGTACCCATGTCGGTTGCACTGCCCCACTTCATGATCGTGCACATAATACAATTATTTCTACATGCAATAAATACAGCCTTATGTTTTGTCTCCTTCCAATTTTTTTTTATATTTCTATATAAATAGGAACGACTGCATATATATTTGCAGTTGGAGTACAACAAGGGGGTGTTCGTGTACAAGCCGAGCCCTTTAGTGACATGTGGATGGAGCTACGCGTACGCACCATTTTATATGTGGCTGTGGTGAGAAAAAAGGGGTTTAAAAATTAGAGGGCTGTCGCGCAATGTATGTTTTTTTTTTTTTTTTTTT
>NW_012192634.1:123375-142703 GCF_000956335.1 Plasmodium fragile | reverse complement strand
GTTTTTTTTTTTTTTTTTTTGCTTCTTCCCCCATGGCACCATGGTGCTACATTTTCTGTGCAGCAAAGAGAGCAGCACAAACATGGAGGTCAATGCACTGTTTACGCGTATGCACGGTTGCTGGGGGCTCATGTTTATGGCCTAGGCTGCACGTCCGCCAACTTCGCATTTGTCGTATGCTGCACCTGTCATGTACATTCGTATCCTCCCCTGTTTATATCTTGCATAGAACGTTCTATGGTTCACGCGGAAGCGTGCACGCAAAATAATGCTTTCCGAATACTGATGCCGTCACTTAAGGTATAAAAACCCTGCTTCCCGCTCGCGTTATTTTTCCCTTGCTCCCCCACCTCAAAAGTACGCAAAAAAAAAAAAAAAAAAAAGTGCAGCAACACGCACGTGGCACTCTTTTGACGCACCCTTCCCGCAAAACGGAAAATACTCTCGTTCGCGTTCAGGCACATTCCACAAGTTCACATGACACGACAACATCAAAAGATGCCACATATCGATTGAGTCAATTTTTTTTTCTTACTTTTCACTCCAAATAAAACTCTTCAAAATGACAATGAAAATAAGTACACAAAAAAAAGTACGCACCATTGCTTTGTATCAAGAAAGGGGAACAGTTTTCACCTGACCAGGCAGGTAAAAAGGCACTCTTTTGATAAAAAAAAAAAAAATATATTATGGCTACCTGCCCCTTTGTGAATATTCTCCTTCCCCCCGCATTTATATGCTTAAAAAGGCGATAACACATTGGGCAAATGGCCAAACGGAATTGCATACGTACATTGTCCTTTATAATCTAACGTCAAAAATGGCGTCGTGTGGATGGCGGATTTAAGAGGGTGGGGGAAATAAAAAATAAGACTATGAATAAATTTATATATACTTGTATGCCCTCGAAGAGGGTATATCCTCTTACATTGTATGAAGCAGTCGCCACCCTTTTCCGCTGGACAATGGGATAAATGGCAGTTAACGGCGGGTATATACTCCTCACCCACCGCGCACGCCGAACTGCTTCGGTGTGTAACAGAGCAAACTCTGCGCATTCGAATGAACGAATTGAAAAATTAAGTGGCATAGGACCACCAACACAGTTCAATAATAGGTAAATATGGACAAGTATGCATTCGCGCGGGGCAAAAATGTCCTGTAGGAGCTCCGCCGTAAAAGTGGCACGTAAAAAAAGGGAACCAACAGGGGCTTGGAAAAATTACCCCACGTCGTTCTCCACCCGTTCTGCAAAAATGTGGATCAAGTGTATCACAAGAGGGTTGAAAAGGAAGCGTCTATCTTTATGCAGCATACGGGCTGAAGGTGTTTTTTGTTTTTTTGCATGTCCTTCCCATGCGTGTATGTACATGGCATTCTGCAAACGTGTGTACCTACTTGCGTACCCAATTGTGTGTGCATTTTTCTTTTCCTTACGGTGATGCGACGCGAGGCCGCCCAAAATGCAAATTGTGCAAGTCGAACAAAATGTGTGCGCTCCTGTTCATGCCCCATGCAAGGTGACATCATTTTTAGTCCCCTGTGGGATACGCGAGAGTAATTTCGCCCCACGTCCGCCCCATACACACTACGTCCCACTTTTATGAGTTTTTCCACTGATGAGAGGATTAATACATGAATTAGCCAAGTTTTATTTTTTTTTTTTAAATTAATACATAACATGAAAAAAAAAAAAAATATAGAGAGTCAACATTTGTATGTACAACAATTTTTATACATGAACATCTGTGCGTGTACATGTTTGTCATGTTCATGTGTGCACAAAATGGAAGGGAAAAGTGGCAGGACGCCATTTAATTGGTGTGTAGTATGTTGTTCTTACAATTCGTTAAAAAATTGGGGAAAAGGGGACAAGGGTACACAAATGCGCCCATGATGGGCTTATGTTCACCTCCCCGTTTTTTCGTGCCGTGTTTTCGTGTGGGTCGTTTTAATGGGCACAATGATGTTGATTTATGTTCTTCGAAAAGTGGTGCTTGTGGCGATGTTCCCTCTGACAGGGCCGCCTGTCCATGTGGTGGCCCATTTCCTCCCCCCCAGGTCGCGTGGCCAACACTTAGAAGTCCTCGTCCAGGACGATCTGTCTCTCTCCGTAAATATCCTCCGTCTTCTTGACCGATTCCGCCTTCTGGTTCTCGCTCACCACGACCTGCAGTGGGAAGAAAGAAAAATAATAATAAAATAAAATAATAACAAAAACAAAACTGTGACACAGTCCGCTGGAATGCCACCCAAATGGACGGGCGCGACTCACAGCACGTAAGATCCCCAAGTGGGGAAAAAGCCAAACGAGCGTACCTTATTAAACTCAGGCCAGGTGAAGGGGTACTTGGCATTAAAATACTTGGGGTGCTTCAAATTAACCAGCATGGTATCCGCTAGGTACTGTAGAAAAGATTTCACCTGCTCCTTTTTTATTTTCAAAACGGACAGGTCCAGCATCTCTATGGAAAACTGATACTCCAGCTCCACAGCCGTTTTGAAGTATTCCAAAAGGCTTTCATATTTTAATTTGTTGTTCAAATGGTTGCAACACATAACGGAGAAGTCTCCATGCAGGTATTCATCCCGGTGAATTTTCTCATGGACATTACACAAACAGGGAAGGATGCCATTCTCCTTACAATATCCAATGAGGATATTTAACGCGCCGTTGAAAAGAACTTTGGATATGTAGATAAGGACGAGTTTGTTGTAAAAGGGTATATTTTTTTCGAACAATTCAGTTAGCCATTTTTGTTTTTTCAATACACTGTCTAGCTGTATGACTTTGTTAATGACATCCCGTTTTTGCTTGGAGTCTGGGATGTATGTTTCGAAGATGCATGCGTACACTTCGTCGTGGATATTTTCCATGCACATTTGGAAACCGTAAAAGGCGCGTCCCTCCGGGATCTGAATGATGTCCAGCATTTTGCTCGTGATCAGCGCTTGCTCTTCGTATACGTGGAGATCCCTGTGGGGGAGCAGTGGTTAGCGGTGCGTGATGTGGTTGACAACATGTAAGTTAGTCACATCGGGCATGCACCCTATGCCTTAACCAAGCGCTTGGTAACGTGCCAAGGATTATTCTACTCCGCTGCGCTACGATGCGCTATGATGCGACACGATGCGCATCGATGCCTCTCTGATTCGCCTTACTTTAGGCTGTAGAAACACATCATCTCGAACAGCTTCATGAGCATGCTGTTGTCAAGACTCTCCAGGAACTTCTTGTCCTTATCAAAGTTGTAGTCCTCGGCCGTCCAGAAGAGGGATTCTACCTCTTTGTAGTAACTCTACAAAAGGGGAGCAACCACAGAACGGGTGACGCAAATCTCACATAAAAAAAAATGCACAGAACAAACTAGCACGTGCAACATGGAGACATATATACCAGTCAGGGGGGTTTCCCCTGTTTGGAAAACCTACCCAGAACGTTTTGTACTTGATGGGGAACATAACCTACAAAGGGGAATAAAAAGAAAAGGGAGGCGGATTCACATTATTGAAAATACCTTTGCCTGTCTCCACGTGTGCATTTTCACAGCGATATGTACACCTGTGTTACATGATGTGCGGTTCCACGTTGAGCTTCCCCTGCCCTGTTTCCACCTGGCCACTTACCCATCTAAACTGGTTCTCCTTCAAAATGTCATCATTGTTTTGGGCATCCAGCAGAACTTCCTGATCGTGATAATGCTCTTTGTCCATTTTGGTAACCCGCTAAAAAGTTATGCTCCTTGGTCAACGTTGAGTATGTGTTCTAACAAAATTGCGGAAAATAAAACAAGGCTGTACGTGTAAAAAAAAAAAAAAAAAAAAAAAAAAAGGAAAAACAGGAAAAAAGAGAGAAAACGCGAAAGCGGAAGAGACACTACTTTTTTACAATAACAATATTTCCACTTAAACGTTTCTCCAAATGGTTATTCTTCCCGTTTAAAACATTTGCTCAAACATTTTGCATTTTTAAAATGCGTGCGTTTTTACTTCTCATTTGTGCATACAAAATGTGGGCATCCATTCACACGCATGCACAGTACGTGGAACATTAGCATCATCCCCTTCGCGAGCTCATTCCATGTTCATCCTGCGTGTTTCACATGTGTACGTGCTTACATAAACTTCGCTCGCTTGGAAAAAAAAAAAAAAAAATTCACTGCGCCACTTCAACACGTTCCTTACTTTTCCTACTCAAAGCTTCACACAAAAAAATTGAAGCGGCACAAATGGACTCGGGGAAAGAGAAATTCTCGCAAGGCGGAAGCAGTGAGAGCTTCTCCAACTTCGCGCTAACATATATGCACGCGTGCTCTAGTGCGAGCATAAATGCATGCTTACTTTCACACTCTTCTTTTTTGTGTCAAGAGCACGTATTGGCGGGGAAGCAAAACGAGCAGCGCACAATGTCTAAAATGCCTGCTGCATGCTGCCACGAGCACGTATGGCATATGTGCTGCATGTACGTTGGAGCGCTGGGTACTCTAGCCCGGATGAAATTGGAGAAGCGGCGAAGCAAAGCCGCAACATGAAATACACATCCAGGGAAGAGTAGTACCGCTACCACATCCTCCTACGCATTTCCCCACACAAACGTCGCACAGCGCGAGAAAGCACGTACATATCTAGAGTGCCTATTTTTACATTTACCAATTAGTGTCTAGCACAGAGTAAGTACATGTTTTTGTCGTCCCAAATGCGCACCACAATAAAATGAAGGAAATTCCACAAGTATTTCACTTGTGATCATCCACACTTTGAGAGGGGAAAAAAAAAAAAAATCGCAAATGTGATAACCTGCTTTGCAAATATAGCATAGATTAAACATTCCACAAACACACTCATCAACTTGGAGAAAAATAAGTTGACACGGTTAAGGGATAGGAAAAATGATTCTTCGTAATACGCTCAAAGGTGCAATTGCTTTTTTAAAAATTACACATATTTTGAACTTAACACAAGTGTGAAAAAAAAAAAAAATAAAATAAATAAAAGCTCCATTTCGACTGTGATAATCAAATTGTTAATTGTTCCTCTCGTTGGTTTTTCACATTTGTTTTTTCACATGGTAGTATTCTGCGCCTCTTTTCGCTTCACCTCTGGTCGATGCCTAAACTGCCACAAACACAACAGGATATCGTTTAGGCATCTACAAAAACATGAATCACGACTTGGTAACAAACGGGTGCGATAACTATGAGGAACTTCTTCACACAAATGTAAAAGGTTCATTTTGTTACAGCATCGTTTTATATATATAGGCACTGTGGAAATGCCATGTGCATATGTGCAAAGGCATGTGATGCTCCCATACATGGTGGATGCCCCACACTTGCCATTTTCCAACGCACGCATGATACGGCCTGTGCTCAGTTTTTCCCGCGTGGAAAAATTGCAAAGCGCTTGGTTTTTACGTTCAAAAGAAACGTGCATATATATATATATATATTTTTTTTTTCCTTTCCCGTCCACATGATCCGCTAGACATTGAACAGCACGTGCTCCAACTGAAAAGCGCCGCACACGCGGATGATAATGCATTGGCAGAAATCAACAAGCTCTGCGACAGAAGCATCCACCTGAAGGATTCGCTGTCCAATGTGTATTTCCAGTTCCTTAAGCACAGTTCGGTCGTGATATACGAAAAGGTGTGTTCAAAGCGGCATCCTTTTGCCAATGCACACGAACGACCCGCTGTTACAAACCACTCTATTGTGTGCCTCTTTTCCATTTCCTCCAGAAACTAAAAGAACTGATAAAAGAAATCGAGTCTTTAAAACATGCGTTCATTCAAAATAAAAACAAAGAACAGTTCCAAGTTCTCAATGTAAACTACGACGACAGTTTTTTCCTTCCCGAGGATGACTCCGCCGAGAATGAAGATGAAAGCACACAACTGAACGACGACTGTGTTGACTTAAACCAACACAAGCTATCCTTCAAGGATGTTCATAATGAAAGGTAGAGCCCAAAAGTGTTCCCGTAGTTACCGCGCTAAACCAAAGCGGCTTAAAAAAAAAAAAAAAAAAAAAAAACAATGAACCCCCTTTCACTAGCAACTTATTTCCCTAACTGTGAGAGCAGGATAGTAAGAGGCCTCGGAGAAACCGAATGTTCAAGTCTACTTCTGGATAATCTAGTACAAACAAGAAAAAAAAAAAAAAAAAAGACAAATAAAACAACACACCGTCAAGTACTCTTCCACGCTACAATTAGTCTAAAAACGTTTATTTTTACCTGAACAGGTCAACTGCGAAGTTGTAATACTCGATGTCCTAAGTTCGGTGTTAATACGGAGAATTAAAAACTGCACCATTTGGTAAGGTCGAAGGGGTTCTCTTAAAAGAATTTGTGTTCCCCCAAATGAGCGCCTTTCATAATGTACCCCCAAACAATTTTTTTTTTTTTGCAACCCCACTCGCTATTTACACTTTCGCGTTATTCAGGGTCGCGGCGGTGGAGTCCTCTGTTCTAATATATAACTGTGTGGACTGCAATATATTGACTAATTCGAAGCAAGTTAAGATAATAAACACACAAATGTGTATATGTATGCGTAGATGGACATATGCACGTGCGCACACTTCTTATGCAAAATATTTTTCTCCTTAGGAGCACCTCTCTCGCGCACACAATGCACACACATATGATGTAACACACGTTTGTTTTTTTCCACTGCCCCTTTTTACAGATAAGAATACATGACAGCAGCGAAACGAATTTCTACATTAACTCAGTGAGTTCTCCCATCATAGAAAAGTACACAAAGAAGATTATCCAAAACGCTAATAGGGCAGCTTTCAATTTGTTGTGCGTATGCGTTTGTGATTTTTTTTTTTTTTTTACATTGCGCCTGTTCATATTTTTTTTTTTTTTTTTTTCCTTATTACTACTTTTAGCTCGAAACAGCTAGCTTTTTTCCCGTACATTTTGAATTACGATGGCTTGTCAGAATTATTAAAAAAAATTAACATAAGGACAGATTCGACCCAATGGATGAAGATTTTAGATTTCAACTGGCAAAACACACAGGTGTTTAAAAGGCAAAAAGGGACAGTATTTCCTAATTAATAAAAAAAAAACGCTTCTTAAAAAAAGAAGCAAAAAAAAAAAAAAAAAAAAAAAAAAAAAAAAAAAAAAAAAAAAAAAAAAAAAAAAAAAAAAAAAAAAAAACATAATACACCTACTATTTCCCTTTTAATCAAACAAACACTTTAGGAAAAGTCTCCCAACTTTCGCATATCAGAAGACGCGCAGATGTATTACATAAAAATAGGGAACAGGGCTTTCACGAAAACTGACCAAGACGGGGTAACAGGTGGCCTATACTTGGTAGAAAATTTCCCCGAATTTTTAAAAAAGGTAGATTAAAAGGAAATGTGTTCCAGGGCGTATCGCCACGGTGTGTCACCATTGCAAAGGTGGAAGAGGAAGGGAAAGGTACCTTTTCTACACCTTTCCAACAAGTTATTTTTTTAAGTATCTCTTTTGCGAATCCGCCTCTCATTGTGTAAAATCACGACCAACGAATTAGGGCATAATGGAAAGAAGAAAAGATAGCAAAATTGGTTTAAGTGAGCCGAATGCACATGTGCGTTATGCACCTCGTTTAAGAAGGGTTAAATTGTACATTTTGACTAATGTTATTTTAATTTTTTTTTGTTTCTTTTCTGCGCTGGTGATATACATTTATATATATACATACCCCACAGCATCGCACCGCATCGCGTGTAGGCCCTCCTTTTTTCCCCGTGTAAACTACTCACAAATGGGTCAAACACTTTAGCTGAATTTTATTCTTCCTTCAGTATCATACATGTAAAACATAGATAATGTGCTAATCAGTTTGTGGCAGCCACTTAATGATAACATAAACAAGCCAGGTGAAAGGTGCAGTCCCCCCGCCTTACTTCTGCCACGGTGTTGTGTTCATATACTATTTGATAAACCATTAGGGTAAATTTTATGCACCCAACAACACGGGACCATGAGTAACCACATTTTAAAAAAAAAAATCCATTTGCGCCTGATGAGATGAGCGCGTGTCACGCATAAAGCGCCAAAAAAAAAAAGAGAGAAAAAAAAAAATGAATAAATGAACAAACTCACATGTAACAAAAAATGAAATATTTCAAAATAAAGCATAAAACATGAAAGAAAAAAAATACATAAAATAAAAAATAACGTCAATAACACTTTTACGTGCAACAACAAAACAACAACACTCTGCATTTCCCCCCCTGTTTTTTTTTTTTAATTTTTCGCATTACCAATTCAGCTCCTCACCAATTGTGTATACGAAAAGGCAACCGTGCATTTTCATCGTTTCTTCGATTTGCTTGACTGACTCACCTTTTTACCAAGTTAACAAACACCCCCCTGTGTAGCCTCTATTTGAAGGTGTATCCCCCCGTGACGTGGTCCCAAGCGTTGTATTACATCACACGGGAGATACAAAACAAATAGGCATATAACGGGAAGGAAAAAAAAAAAACAAAAAAAAAAAAACTCACAACTTCAGTTCAGTGTAAAAGCCGTGCAAAATGCTATCTACACTCCGCGGAAAAGTTATTAGCAACAGCGGCTGCACGAAGAAAGGTGTTTCGATTTTAAACGCTATTCAGAGGAGGAATATATCGAAGGACACACGATTTGGTAGCGATGCCAGAACTGCTATGCTCACAGGTAAGAAATGCGTCATGAGGAGAGGAACGCGCAATTATGATGTGTTGGTTGCTTTTTGCCCCGTATAGGTATTGGCGCACGACGATACGCAGGCATGTGTACGTGTGTGCGCTAGTCCGAGTTACCATTACCTGTATTCTGTACATCACCACATATTATCACCTAATCACTTCTTCACTGTTACACCTCCCAGGATGCAACAAGCTGGCCGACGCCGTGAGTGTGACGCTGGGGCCCAAGGGGCGCAACGTGATCATCGAGCAGTCTTTCGGGTCACCAAAAATCACCAAGGATGGAGTGACCGTGGCAAAGAGCATCGAATTTAACAACAAGCTGGCAAACCTCGGTGCGCAAATGGTAAAGCAAGTAGCAGCCAACACAAATGACAAGGCAGGAGATGGAACAACAACAGCCACCATCCTAGCCAGGTCGATATTTCAACAAGGATGCAAAGCTGTAGACTCAGGAATGAACCCAATGGATTTGTTAAGAGGAATAAACAAGGGAGTAGAAAGGGTTCTGGAATATTTAAATTCAATAAAAAAAGATGTAACAACAACTGAAGAAATATTTAACGTAGCTAGCATTTCAGCCAACGGTGATAAAAACATAGGCCAACTCATAGCAGACACCATGAAAAGGGTTGGAAAGGAAGGCACGATAACTGTTACGGAGGGAAAAACTTTACACCATGAACTCGAAATTGTAGAAGGAATCAAATTTGATAGAGGTTATATTTCACCATATTTTATTAACAATAGTAAAGATCAAAAGGTAGAATTAGACAAACCATATATCCTAATACATGAGAAAAAAATTTCCAGTGTTAAATCATTACTACCTATTTTGGAACATGTGTTACAAAACCAGTCCTCTTTATTAGTAATTGCAGAGGACGTTGATAGTGACGCCTTGGCCACGCTGATAGTGAACAAGCTAAGATTAGGGTTGAAAATATGTGCTGTTAAAGCCCCTGGATTTGGTGAGCACAGAAAGGCCCTTGTACACGATATTGCTGTAATGACAGGAGCAAAAGTGGTAACGGAAGAAGCAGGACTGAAATTAGACGACCCGGATGTTGTGTCCTATTTAGGAAAAGCCAAGTCAATTAACGTAACGAAGGATAGTACCCTTATTATGGAGGGAGAAGGGAAAAAGGAAGAAATTAATGAAAGATGTGAAAGTATAAGAAATGCCATTAAATCAAATACTTCAGATTATGAAAAGGAAAAATTACAAGAACGATTGGCCAAAATAACTGGTGGAGTGGCTCTGATCAAAGTTGGAGGTATAAGTGAAGTAGAAGTGAACGAAATTAAAGACAGAATACAAGACGCTCTATGTGCAACGAAAGCTGCTGTGGAAGAAGGAATCGTCCCTGGGGGAGGAAGTGCATTATTATTTGCTTCCAAAGAATTAGATTCGGTGCAAACGGATAATTATGACCAAAGAGTCGGTGTAAATATTATTAAAGATGCTTGTAAGGCACCCATCAAACAAATTGCAGAGAATGCAGGACATGAAGGATCAGTAGTTGCTGGAAATATTTTAAAAGAAAAAAATCATAACATCGGATTTAATGCCCAGGAAGGAAAATATGTAAATATGATTGAGTCTGGTATTATCGATCCAACCAAGGTTGTCAAGACAGCCATTTCGGATGCAGCTTCTATTGCTTCCCTTATGACCACCACTGAGGTAGCCATTGTCGATTTTAAGGACACCAAGACGGACGAGAACAACTCACACATGAACTCGGTAAATTCGATGGGAGAGATGGGAGGCATGTACTAAAACGCGCAAGCACTGCACCCTCAAGAGAAGTGATACAGGTATCCCCTAAGTGATGCGTATACTCCGCGAGCGTGGCATGTCCACGTCCTCACCAAGGGGTGGGGTTCAAACCTGTGTGTGATGCGTACCCATAATGACAGGCGAACGGGTGTGGCAGAAAGCGGTTCATACTGCTTTTACTCCCCTTTGCATGCTCAACTGCACAAATTGTTCGAATGAACAAATACACCAAGGAAAAAAAACACGACACGACATTCTGTAAAGACGAAAATGTAAACATTTTGTGGAGACTCATTTTTGGCGTGTTTCCCGCTGTTCACACCTTTCGCCAGTAACACTTCAGAAAAGGGTACCATTTATTATTTTTTATTTTAACACATCTTCATAGTTATGTGAAAAAAAAAAAAAAATTCTTCTTTTTTTTTTTTTTCGTCTATAAGGATGTTTCCTATTTTTACAGCTAGCTCAAGTGTTACTTTTAAACAAGTGCCCCATTTATTAAATTCTTTTTTTTTTTCCTATTTTTGCACTTACCCTTTTTTTTTAACCTCGCGCATGCAGTTATTTATTGTACTCTCCAAACTTTTCCGTGTTGTCATTCTTTAACTGTATAGTCCATTTTGACGCTTCCCCGAGGGTGTGGCGCACATCGTTGCCGGTGCTGCCCACGTGGTAAAGCGAAAAGGGTTAGCTGTAAAACATATTAACCTTTTCTGAGTTAAAAAAGATATGATCTGAATTACCGTTTAGAGGTCCATTTGGTAGGACAACGCAAAACTTGGAAAATGTCCCTGTTTGAGCGTTCCCCCAAGTGAGTCACCGCCCTCATATCCTACACAGTTGGGCGCATTTAGGAGAAGCGCTTTCCCCATTGAGTAACCCTTTCCAGGAAAATGTGACATGGAAAGCAGCTTCGAGCAGCGTCGAACTGAGGTAACTACTGAAGGGCACCCCGCGTGAGCCAAACGTAACTCTGAAGGAGGGGGGAGTGCCATTTCATTCTTATCGTAGGCGAAATGTTCTTGCGGTGGACCCGCCACCTTGAAGCAGCAGTGCACTTGGCAAAACGACTGTGTGGAAAGGGCATGTAAGCATCTATGTGTATGATACCTCGCAAATGCCCCCACAGGAACGTAAAATATGAAAGTGCTTGACTGGGGAAAAAAAAAACAAAAAAAAAAAGTGAAAAAGGAATGCAGCTCTCTTTGCTAGTGTGCCCCCGCCGAAACCATAAAAGCACCACGTCCTAGGGTGAATTCCCAGTAATCCTTACCCCAACACACAAATGTGAAGAAGGACCATTTGGCCTAAGAAATGAACGTTAAAAAATGTTCCACCCTTTTTTCACACCTGCTAAGAGAAAAAGGGCAAATGCCCGTTTGCGCCTTTCACCCGTTGAGTAATAATTTGCAAAGAATTTACAAAGTACGTTGTAGGAGGTTCCATTCCTCTTGCGAGCTTGGTACCAGCGAACAGAACAGGAGAGGAGAGGGCCAGATATGCCAAGTCGATAAGAAAATACAGCTCACTGGTGTTAAGCTAGCTGACACTTTGCATGACTATATAAGTAGTGACGACTCGGATGGGGAGGAATTATCACAACAGAAGGTAGAAGTGTGTCGTTCTACTCATACATATGATGGGGGGGAACTTCAAAACGGAATGGAAAAGGCAGAGTGTCATAAGGATTATGAAGACAATTGCGCCGAATCCAATTCAAGCCTTAACAGTGGGGGAACCAAATGGGGGTATCCTGGTGCCGGGGAGAACCATTTGGATAACCTAGACGAAGCGGCGAAAAAACGCGTTAAGACCCTGAGCGATGCCAACAGCAGTTGTACGATTGTGCAGGGGGGGCTTTCTAACGAGTTAGGAGCCACCATGGGGAAGGAAAAACCCAGTGGTGATATGCAGCATGCGGAGATGAAGTCGTACTTGAATCGGTACATACGAAGGGAACGTGAAGTTGAATGCGGTGCGAGGAGTCACCCCCCTGGAGATCACCCCCCAAGTGCCCTGGACGCAGAACTGAGCAAACTGGAAGTTGTCCTGAGGCCCTCCCAAAACGATGTTAACAGCATAAAAACGTTCCTTGCCTTCCTGCAGAGGGAAATAAATAAGCATTACAAGAATTGCCATGTAACACCCTTTGGGTCTATCATCAACGGATTCTGGACCCGAAACAGCGACATAGATATATGCATTCAAATCCCGATACTGCTCAGCAGGAAGGACCAAATAACATTTCTAAAAAAAATCTGCCTAATATTGAACAATTTTAATGATGGAATAATTGAGCAGAGATTTTCTGCAAAAGTGCCCATCATTCATTTTTATTGTAAAAATTTAAGACACTCATTTGAGCTGTCCTGTGACATATCGGTAAATAATATCCTTGCCGTGGTCAACTCTAAGTTGATTCAAAAATATGTAAGCATAGATAAAAGACTGCAACTAATGGGAATTGCGTTAAAGCATTGGTCGAAGAATAGAAATATAAATGACAGATCGAAAGGATTTTTATCGTCCTTTTCTTTAATTTTAATGATAATTCATTTTTTGCAATATGTGACCGAGCCAAAAATACTTACCTCTCTTCAAGACATCTCTGTCAAAAGAAATGAAAAACCGTTTTATGTCATGGGTGTTGATTGTAAATTTTGCCAGGATGAAAATGTCATTCGAGAAGAGCTGCGCAGAATTAATAACTACAACGATGTGTATGTAGACACGTCAACCTTGCTCATTGAGTTCTTTAAATTTTTTGGATACAAATACAAAAGTGGCATAATTGCCATCCGAGACATAAACGATTATTATAAGAACTTTCAAGCCGTAAGAAGTTACGAGTCCTACTTCCTGTTCGTGGACAACCCCTTTGAAGTGGGCAAAAACGTGGCCAACGTCATGCCCCAGAACTACAAAACTATTGTCAACGAAATGAAGCGCGCCTATAAAATATTGAAAAATAACGGCTCCTGGAGGGACGTGTGCGCGGCGGACCATGTTTTCGTGTAGCGCGGGGGGAGGGTCTTCGTGCGTGCATGTACAGCTATTTGATTTTGCTATTTTATAATTTTGCGATTTTATTTTATTTTTTTTTTTTTTTACCTGTCTGTTCATGCAAAAATTGCATTAAACGAGAAACGAGGCACAAAATGGCTAGCTGTGGAGAATAGCGCGCGAAAAAAAAAAACAAAAAAAATAGTTAGCTAGGTAGCAGCAGCCAACTAGCAAAACTACTCGCCTTTAAATCTGCACACACACCCTTCCAGATCTTCCAAAAACGGGAAGGCACCCATCGTAACTTTCATATATAACACCCCTCTTCGTTGTCACTTCGACGAAAAAAGCAAATTGTTGGAAAATGCCGCATATGGACTGGCTGCCCAGCACATGACGGCAATATACGAATGTGTCAAATGAGTTAATGATGCGGTGTGCATGGATCGCTACCACCCGTTTTCCCACTAAACCGCATGAATACGGTGCAGGTAAAAATTAAAAAAAAAAAAAAAAAAAAAAAAAATCATTCATCGAGAATAATAACCTCGCTACCTTTATTCACGCTGTCTAATTCATTCGTATTGTGAAAAAAGTCAGACTGAAAAAACCCTTCCGTCAAATCGATCAGTTCGTTCCTATTTCTTTTATTTATGGCATTCGAGCGTTGATCCGTTTGTTTGAAAAGTTCGTTGCTCCTCATCCCAGCAAAGTTCTTTCCCACTGGGTCTTGCGCCTCATAATATGTGCGTTCTACATGTTGCAGCGCCTCACCCATTTGATGTTCACGACTCGGCGAATGCACTCTTGTGTACCGGTTGCCCATCATCCAGTTTTCGTTCTCTCCCCTTGCATGCGCTGTTAAACCGTTCTTCTCTTCCCAATCATTTGTATCCATGGGATAATGAGCCATGCGCCCAAAGTTGCCATATTGGTTGCTAAACTGGATGGTATCTCCTCTGTTTCTATTGCTTCCATGTTTAAAGTGGCCACTCCAGTCTCCTCCTACAGCATCGCTGAATCTTTGATAACCTGTGTCTTCCAGTTCGTTGCTGACACGTTTGTACATCGTTTCCTTTGACCAATAAATGGCCCCCTCCTTCTTATCGTAATATTCGTTCATCCTTGGATAATCTTGGCCAGAGTTTCGCGCATAATTGTCGTAATATTTTGTGGGATATTGCCAATCGTTATCCTTATTGTAGAAGTAGATTCTCTCTTTTTCGAAGCCGCTCCTGTTCTGCATTGTGTGCATAGAGGTGGTGTGTTCACTCGGGTATCTCTCCCTGTAGTTACGATCACCTATGCTAAAATTCTCCACATTAACCTTTTCTACACTCTGAACATGGTTCCACATACCGTTCCGGCTGTAATGTCCATTCGGGTTCCTACCCACGCGCTGTGTATGTTCCGTTTCTACACTGTGCGTATTACTACGCCCTTCCCATGTATGTTCCCATTTGCTATGGGGACATTCCTTGCCAAGTGCATGAAGGCTGTGCTGATTAATCCTGTTACATATATTGGAATTACTTCTGTCCTCCATGTTGGGATGATTCACCCTTCTGACGTACGCATTGTTAAATTGGAAATCATTTTTTGCCGTGTTTTCTACGTAGTAGAATTTCCTGGGGACATCATCAATCTGGTTTCCCCTGTACTGTATGTTTTGGTCAATCCCAAATATGTTCTCTTTATAAGAAGAGTAATTTGTTGGGCCATTCGTTAAATTGATAATATTAGGTTCTCTCTTTTTTGTGGAGATTTGGTAATTTTGGTTGTCCTCCCCATGGAAGGGGGCCCCTGTAGTGGAGACCACTTCATCTAGCTGGTCATCCTCCAAAGGGGCACCACCCGTTTCGGACTCTCTACATCCCTTAAATAAAATAATCACCTGACTTTTCTTTAACAATAAAGTCCCACGTTGAATGGCGGGTTTATTATACAAAATAATTTTGGGGTACCTATAAGTACACTTTTCTAGGTAGTTAAAATTCTCGTTGTATTCCTTCTCATAAGCATAAATAAAATTATTCCCATCGAAGAGTAAAAAGCGAAAAATTCTTCTTTTTTCAGGATTCCACCTTTTCAGAAGGTAATTCTTGTCCATTTTATTTGATGTCTTTATTTTGCCTCCCTTTCCATTTTTCTTTTTCAATTTGTTAAATTGAGTGGTCTTGCTACCATCAGGGGCATCATCATATGGCGAGTTCCCAGAGTCCTCCGAGGCGTTGGGGGAGTCCTGCACTTCGTCATCTTCCCCTTCGTCCGCCTCATCCAACTTGTACAGCCGATCCCCCACATTGACATAATCGACAATTTCAAATATGTTTAATCCATCCAGCTGTTGGGGTTCTTTCCTCTGTCTGAACCCTTCTGGCAAGCACCCCCTGGATCCGGAATAAGTGAGCGGATTTACGATGAAGTGTTCGTACAGTTCTGTGTCCGTGGCATCCCTTTCACACCCCGTGTGTATTCTGTATTTATTTAAAAAGTTGTGGTAATTTATTTTTATAACATTCTTTTCGATTAATTTTTTCATTATTATGGTGATTCATTTTTTCATTTTTTCCCCCCGCAAAAAAAATAATTTCAGCTGAGAGCGTTATACGTGGTGATTAGTCCCAGTCCTGTGCACAACTGAAGTGTGTTTATTGTGACATTATGTTTATGTATAGTTGGAGGAGACGGCATATATCTAGGGTTAAAAAATATAAAAAAATTAAACAAGGATAAACAGAGGGTCAGATTCAAACTTGAATTTGTTCACTCTGCTCGGCTATGTTGTGTGTTTTCCTCCCTTTTTCCTGATTTCGCTTCCCCATTTTTTTTTTTTTTTTTTTTTTTTTTTCCTGTTCACCCGACATATCTGTACACCATGCCATGCCCCTCGGGCAGATTAAATACACATATTCTGCCACCCGTACGTATCTTGCTCCCTCGACGCCTACCTTTTAGCACGTTTTTCCAAAACAAATGCTTTCGCCCTTTTTATTTATATATGTCAATTTGCCAAGCAAAATGGCAAAAAGAGGAAAAAAAAAAAAAAAAAAAATTCACGCACACACCATCCGTGAGTTAATTCTTTTTTTTACGAAGCCGCAGCGTCACTGTGCTTGGTTAAATTAACATCATTTGGGACAGAAAAAAACTGATTGTCTCTTTTTTTCCCATGTGGTATTTCCGAAAGAGGGATGCAATGAAGGGGGACACAAATCAACAGCGCCAAATGTCATCCTCACGACCGGTTGCAGCAAACCTTCAAAGCAAATTTGCTCAGACAAAACACAGCATCGGTTTTAACGTCGAAGGGTTATACATAAAAACGCTTAAGCGTGAAGGTGAAAAACACGTTGCGGATTACTCACAGGACAAGGTTACAACAATTGCAGTTGCACCCGTCCTCGTAAAGCGTACTCCTCGAAATGCTTGCCGCAAATGAGTTAAAAAGGAAAAAAAAAAAAAAAGGGGAGCCACAAGATAAAGCCTCTTAGGGGAAGCAAAAAGGGGTTACACTTTGAAAATTTTTGACAGAATGGGAAAAGCATATAAAAAAAAAAAGCGAAAAAAAAAGAGGGAAAAACGCTCCGCTGCGCTATTTTTACACCTCGTACAAATCATCCTTCGTGTCGAATCCCAGACTCGGGGATTCCGGCAATCGCTTGGTCAAAATTTCGACGCCCGTTTCGGTAACTAACAAAGTGTGCTCAAATTGGGCCGATAATTTCCCATCAGAAGTGGCGCTGGTCCACTTGTCAGGCCACAAGACATCAGCGTAGTGGCCCTGATTGATCATCGGCTCAATAGTAAACACATGGCCAGCTTTCATAATCCCAACGGCTTTATTTTTTTTAAAATGAGGAACAGTTGGATTCGAATGAAACAATTTCCCAACCCCATGACCCGAATAAGTACGTACCACGGAAAAGCCCTTTTTGGATACATAGGCATCTATGATATTACCAATATTTTTATATAACATTCCTGGTTTGCATTTTTTTATCGACTCCATTAGGGAAAAGTAGCAGGTCTGTACGAGTTCCTTGGTCTCCTTTGGTACTTGTTCCATATCCCCAACAAAGAAGGTTTCATTCAGATCAGCGTGTACCCCTTTGAAAAAGACACTTACGTCGATGTTGATGATATCCCCATTTTGTAATGGTCTCAAATCCGGAATCCCATGACACACAATTTCGTTAACAGATGTACAACACGATTTGGGGAATTCATAATAATTTAAAGTTGATGGGTAGGCATTATTCTTTATAATAAAATTATGAACTTTTTTGTCAATCTCATCAGTTGTTACTCCTGGTGCTACTAACGAATGCGCATAGTCCAATGTCTTTCTCCCTAAAATGCATGCCTCCTTTATTATTTCAATTTCTTCTTGGCTATTCACATATATATCACTTTTCCTTTTATACAATAATTCCGATTCGGGGATGCCTGTTATTGCATAGTCTGGTCTTTTTATATGTGCTGGTACGGTATTCATTTCTGTTCTTGGCCAAGGTCTCAATTTTCCCGTAAATGAAAAATAAGCGAAAGGTTTCAAATGCGTGTCATAAATCCAATATTTTCTGTTTGTTGGATCGAAATTTTGTGGTGATAATTTTTTCTTTACGAGTTGCATGAACTTTTTTTTTTTTTCCTCTTCCTCCTTTTTCAATTTTTCATGCACTTTTTCCACATGTTCTTTCCACGAATTTTTGAAACATTCCTGTGTGCAAAAGTAGCTATGGATTTTTTTTTTTAGACATATTGGGCAGCTCAATTTTTTGGCTACCGTTTTCCCACATCCGTTGCATGTGTTTTCCTGTTCTGCTTTCTGTGTGATGGTGTCCTGGGCCTTGTCATCCCCTCCGTTTTCATTGTCTCTGTCCTCCACCTCGCACTCGCGTTTCTCATTTTCCATTGTTGCTCACACGTTTTGGGGCAACCACACGATTTAAACCTTTTTCGATTGTCACAATAAGTTACACCCTTTTGGATTCCCCCGAACGTATGCGGATATGTACCTCGCTTATACGTATATATTATGTGTTCAGTTTCTTCCCCCTTTGTACATTGCTGCTTTCGTTCTTCGTTTAATTGGCTCTGCAGGGGGTGGAGCTATTTTGCATCACCCCTGGGGCCAATTCCGATTATTACTATTATTAATATTATTTTTTGTTTTTGTTATTTTTCCCCAAGTCAGGGATCTATATTAGCGGGTAGCTGCGCGTTGACTTGGCTCGTCGCTTTCCACTTTGCTTCCAGGTGAACATCCAACCCCTTGCTTTCCAATCGAGATTCCCCTTTTTCTTTCAAATCGGAACGAGTCACATCGAACGCAACAAAAACATGTTGTAGGCTTGAAAGAAAAAAAAAATAAATAAATAAACGCAGAAGGGAGGGCCAATCCGTTCACAAAATTGGGAACTACCTCTCATACTTGGGCATAAAGCGAAAAAATCTCTAATGCGCAATTGCATGCAACATGACTGAAAGCTCCTTGATTAAAATCTGCTGCTTTTATTGCATTTGCCCAGTGCGTATATTGTGCCCGTTTTGCCAGCGGCAATATACAACCTGGAGCGGATGCACGTATGAACATATTCATGATGTATATACATAATATGGGCAATCCGATCGACCCTTTACGTGACTGCACTGCGACGGTGATTTTTTTTTTTTTTTTTTTTTTTTTTTTTTATTTGTTTAAAGTTTACTGTGACGGGTGACTTCAGTGTGTACTTAAATAGAAAGAGATATTTCACGTCTGGCAAGTTAACCACTACAAGTAAAACATACATATATGGTTTACTTATCTTTTTTTTTTTTTTTTTTTTTTTTTTTTGCAC
>NW_012192634.1:76518-121088 GCF_000956335.1 Plasmodium fragile | reverse complement strand
TTTTTTTTTTTTTTTTTTTTTTTTTTTCCCTCGTTATGCTTGATTTTTTGGGGGGCTATATTAACATTATCATAACGATAACAGTAGCAATTGTAAGGACGATAATTCATCAGAACATTCACTACGCCTTCCGTCCAATGTTGTTTCTTCCTTACTGCCGCTAACTCCGCGCGAAGAGCTGCAACAGGGAGATCGTTGCTGAGCCCTGCACGTCCCTCATCCCTGCATATGCATATATACAGCCTATATATGTGTAAAAAAAATTAAATGAAACTTTTCATTTTGATATACTTAGCCCTTTTCGCAATTTCGAACAAAAAGAACTTCTCTACATCGCTAAAGCTTTCGAGGAGCATTCGCAGCAGTGGGCGCAACACGAGTCCCCTGTCATTACCAATCCGTTCTGAGAGGCTCATTTTCACCAAGAGGAAGACCCCGTGGAGAACCCGGGGGATGTTTTTTATTCGCAACTCATTTCATCGAAAGGGGTACCATTTTTTTCACTGTAAGGAAAAATAAATAAATAAAATAATTACCAAAAGGGTATTCGTAACTTATGTAACTGCACAGATGAAAGCGTGCCGATAGTACACACAACGTTTGGTATGTTCATAGGAGCACATACAATTCGAATGTGTATCCTTCACTATATTATACAGCACGTGGGGGTAAATGCACGAGGGTGACGAATACCCACTATTAAATTTTCTCCCTATTTTCTTATCTTTTTTTTTGTTTTTTTTTTTCCCACGCGTGAAGTGGACAGATACGTGACCAAAGGGAAAGCTCTTCAATGCACCATGGAGACGAATAGTAGCTTACCCCAATGGGACATGCCTTCCAAGGAGGGCAAGAAAATAACTGGTTTGCTCGTGAACAACTCCCTGACGCGCAGCAAGGTGGAGTTCGTTCCTCAGGTAAGGACGCGAGAGGATGTGAGTAGAAAATGGGGGAAAGATCGATGAGAATTGTGAACAGTGTCAACACCACACCCCTACTCTCTACCCCCATCTCGCAGGCGAAGGACCAAATCAAGTGGTACGCATGTGGACCTACGGTGTACGACGCAGCGCACCTGGGTCACGCTAGGACGTACGTCAGCTTCGATATCATCCGGAGGATCCTCATGAATTACTTCAAGTACGATGTTTTCATGGTGATAAACATAACAGACATAGATGACAAAATTATTAAAAGAAGCGAAGAGGAAAAAGTAAGCTTCACAGAATTAGCAAGAAAATGGGAATGGGAATTTTGGGAAGACATGAAAAAGTTGAATGTCCTACTCCCGACAGCTATCACCAGAGTGAGCGAATATGTTGATCAAATCATTCAGTATATACAAAAAATTATTGAAAATAAATATGCTTATGTGAGTGAAGAAGGTAGTGTATACTTTGACATTGATGCGTTTAAAAAAAACCCCAAACATTTTTACGCGCGCATGGAGCCACTCTCTGTGAAGGATGAAACGAAAATTTTGGAAGGGGAAGGAGATTTAGGTGTTATATCAAAGAAGAAAAAAAATTCTTACGATTTTGCTCTGTGGAAATCATCAAAACCAAATGAACCTTATTGGGATTCTCCTTGGGGAAAAGGCAGACCCGGATGGCATATAGAATGTTCAACAATGGCTAGTAACATTTTTGGAAACGTCCTTGATATACATAGTGGGGGAGTAGATCTTCGATTTCCACACCATGATAACGAATTAGCTCAAAGTGAAGCTTTCTTTGACGAAAGTCAGTGGGTCAATTATTTTCTCCATTCGGGTCATTTACACATAGAAGGATTGAAAATGTCCAAGTCCTTAAAAAATTTTATAACAATAAAACATATGCTAACTGAGTATACGCCTAACCAAATTCGTATTTTATTTTTACTAAACAAATGGGACAGCTTCATGAATTATAGTCCTAATGGAGAAAGCATGGTTCAGTGTGTAGAAATTGATAAGTTCATCTTTAACTTTTTCGCCTTACTGGAGATGAAAATTAAAAATTTTCATTTAAGTAACTCCAATTTATTCTGGACCCAAGTAGACAACAATCTTAACAACCTATTCCGTTCAACAAAGAACAAAATACATCAGGCTCTGCTAGACAATTTCAACACGCCTGAAGTTATCCTAGCTCTGCAAAAGCTAATCACCGAAATTAATATATACCTACAAAATGAGAAGGTTCAAATTGGGTTACTCTTGGAACTCAAGCATTATATCTCTTTCATACTAGATACCTTCGGCTTGGTGTATGGTCAATCTCAAAGTGGGAAGAATGACAAATTTGATGAACTTCTCCAAACGCTTGGTACGTATAGAAGTAATATTCGCACCACACTACAGAGCAATGCTAAATTGATTAGGAAAATTACCAAAGAGACAAAAGATGTCGTCACCAAAAAGGACGGACAGGAAAATGAGAATAATTCTCCTGCCCAAGGGAGGGACCTACTTTACGCAGAGTTTGTTAACAATGTCAAGGCTAACAATGAGACGTTACTGAAAGAGTGCGATTTGCTACGAGATGAGCGTCTTCTAAATCTGGGGATACTCATTGATGACCGACCCAATAACGAGTTCGTCGTCAAGGTGCTCGATGAGAACCAACTGCAGCAGGAGAAGCGGAAGCGCGAGCAGGAGCTCAGTAAGAAGAAGGGCGCAGTCGGGGGAGCAGCAGCCCAGAAGGGAAAAAATAACCAGAATGACAAGCGGGAGTCATGAATGAGAAGCAGTGAACGGTAGCGAACATGATGAGGCAACCCCTTTCGGCCAAAGTGTTTTTTTTTTTTTTTTTTTTTTGCACTTAAAAAAAATGATAAAAAGTGTTTTTCCTTTTGTTGCCCTGTTTGATAATTATTCCCATTTTTTGCAACGTACTAATATTTTTTTGCAAATTTTTCCAATTGTTTCCATTTTTTTTCGCCTTACCGCTCGCAAACACACACCCTTCCATGCGCAACGGGAAAACAACGGCATTCGAAAAGAAGCCCCCCGGCGCGTTTCACGTTTGTCCTTTCGAAACTGAATAAAAGGAACTGATAAAATGGAGAAAGCTGCCATCCTTTTTTTTTTTTAAAGAAGAGCAGTCATCCACCGCGCCCATTTGTGTAAAGCGAAAAATAGGCAAAGGGGGTAAATAAAGGTGGGGCCAAAAATATCCTTTCGGGGGGTGGCAAAGCTCAAACAAGTAGCAGAAAAAATGAACAAACGATCCGCTCAGTGTCCTCTTTATTTTTTGGCACCTCGCAAAGGTTGCCGTTCCCACTGGATACCCACATGCAATTATAATTGCAACAGTTTGCCGTCCCATATATATATTTTTTTTTTACCATGTTGCGGAGTAATTTATTTTTCCTAACTACCACGCAGAAATAAGCGTGTGGATGGGTATATTTTTTGCTTTTGAATGATCCCTCGGATGATGACAAAAAATGGGAATTCCCTTCGACCCCCCCTTTGCAGTTGTTTTATTAGGGAGGGGAAAAAACATCCCCGGCGCCTCACCGAAGGCATGAGTCCAACAGAGGTATCGGGAGGGTGAAGAAGAAACTGCAACAGGGCAATTTAGGAGATATACTTTGTGTAAGGTATCCCTATTCTGCAAATTTCCCCCCCCCCTCACGAGTTACCCCTTCGAGTTTTAGGCCATTCGTGCCGTATTTACTTTTAGTTCCTTCCTGAGACTACCCCCTTCACTACTCCAAATCACTTCACCTGAACCATGGCTGAACGGAAAGTGTTGAACAAGTACATCCCGCCGGACTTCGATCCGGACAAATTAACGGAAAGCAAAAAATTGATGAGAAAAATAGAAAGGAAAAAAAACAAGAGCAATAAGTATAACAAGAAGAAGAAGCATTTTTTAAACATCCGAATGATGTACCCCTTCACACTCAAGTGTAACAAATGCAAAAGCTTCACCTACGTTGGAACGAAATTCAATTCCAGGGTTGAAAAATTAAGAGACGAAAGTTACCTAAACATCCCAATTTGGCAATTTTATGGAAAATGCTTTGAGTGTAAAAATGAAATTATTTTCAAAACGGATCCAAAAAATGGAGACTACATTTTAATAGCTGGAGGAATAAGAACATATGATGCACACAAGGAGCAGGAAATTGCCGATGATTATTATCGAGAAAATAATCTCATCAAAGAAGAAGATAAAGTGAAGAACAAAGAAAAGGAGTCCTACAATGCTCTACAGGAATTAAAAACAAATGAACAATTGGAGGAATTGCAAAATATGAACAGAAGACACATTGACAAATTTAACAGCATCAACAAGGCGCTAAATAAATTGTACGAAAGGAGCGAAATGGAAAATAATAAAAATAATTTTTTCATGAACAATTTAGATGCGGAAGATGAAAAGGCGTTTTTCACTTTGCTTCGCAAAAGTAGGACGGCTGCAGATCAACCCGGGGGCGCGCCAAGAGGGTCGGTAGCGGGCGAGGACGACGTCATCATAGAGGAGGAGGTATTAGAAGAGGAATCAAGCCCACAAAACAATGACTCCCAGGATGGTGACTCTCAGGACGGTGACTCACAAGACGGTGATTCACATGAGAGCAACGCGCATAACAGCAAGTGTAACAAAAATGCCAGAGATGACACACTGCAAAAGAGCCCCCTACATAAAACGAAAGAATTCTCGGAAGGAGCCAAAAAAAGGCATATTCATAGTGACGAAACGGCAAACGCAGATATGGAAGGACCGATAAAGTTGCGAAGAACAAACCAAGTGAGTACTGATGGGGTACAAGAAGCAGAAGGGCCCATGTCCAAACCCAGAATCAGCATTTTTAAAAACCGCCTATCAGTTGTAGGCAACCCACCAAGTGCTAAAAGGAACAATTTAGAAAAGAGTTACAACTTTGTCATTAAAAAGAAGGAGAACCTTTCGAGCATTCTTAATGAATACAATTCCGATAGCGATGAGAACTCCGGTGGCGGAAGTAGCTAAAATGGAAGCGTCTTTTCTCAGTAAGTGCAGTGTGTGCAGTGCGCATATAGAAGCATACTCTGTGTCACTATTCCTTTTTTTTGTTTTTTTTGTTGTCACAAAATTTGAAAGCAATTTTGTTCCTTTACGGATGTACTACATTCGTGCATTTTTCTCCAAATGTAATAGTTTTTTCAGTAGACAAAAGTGTCTAAATGTGCACATTTGTATGCATGCGTGTGACTTGCACACCCACATTCCTCACCTG
Organism: Plasmodium fragile; assembly: GCF_000956335.1. Taxonomy (NCBI): domain Eukaryota; phylum Apicomplexa; class Aconoidasida; order Haemosporida; family Plasmodiidae; genus Plasmodium; species Plasmodium fragile. The sequence continues at coordinate 115,874 of NW_012192634.1, read as the reverse complement.
CGTATGTGTTTCATTCTCCACGAACTGTGCGAGTATTTTATTTTTTTTAAGTGAAACATGTATAGTGGCATGTTTGTGCGCACAAAATTGGGGAACGTTTTATACCTGATGTTGTGCGCCTACAAAGATGTACACCGTTACTTATAATTGAGACTTTGCTTTAAATCATTTCCCCAAATGGGAAAAAATTTACACACGGCAGTGAAGCGTATTTTAGTTTTTAAAATACAAAAAAAAAAAAAAAAAAAGAAGCAGTAGCCAAAGGAATTTCCTATCAAAATTAAATGTACACAAATGAGCACTGTTCAAATATGTTACGTATAAATCAAAAAGCAAGGCAATGAAAAAAAAAAAAAAATGTGCCTAAAATGTGTGTTTATATGTGAAACAATTTATTGGGGTAGTACAAAATTTTCCATATGTGGTACATGATGCACGTACGGGAATACTTTTCGGTTTCTGTTCTTAATTTAGCAAACGAATAAAAGGGGGAATAAAGGAAGCTAGCTGTTTTTTAATTCGCTGAACTAGCCATTTTTCAATTTTGCCAACTAGCTATTTATTTTATTTTTTTTTTTGTTCCAAACAGTTTCCACCTCAAGAAGTACCACATTTTTAAAAACTTAATGAACTGTTCAGAATTTTTTCCCAAATGTTGCAAATGTGTGTGCTTGTGGTTACCCATATAATATATTTTTTCTTTTATCTTTAATAGCAAAAATGTACCCGTGCCATTTTCCATTTAGTGAAGTAAAAGACGGAGATCCTTTCCGTGGAGCGGTCCCGCCAATTAACCCTGTTGGGAGTTTCCCCCTTGGTTCTCTTCAGATGACACTCTATTGTGTCTTTCGTAGTCCCAGTTTTTCAAGAAATAGGCAGGTAAATAGCAATCGTTGCATTTTAAGAATTCATTTTTTACCGTATCATGGACTGAACCGATGGAGGAGTATCCATGATTATATAGAATGCAATAATCAAATTTAAAATATAAAATAAATGTCCAAATAGCTCCATAGGTCCAGTAAAGAACTGGATTTAGATACAAATATGGTGGGAGTCCCCTTGAACTGATATTCAAAATTTGTAACTTTTCATTATGCGTATCGTTAAACCTTGTGCCATTAATAAATGCTATAGTTGGAAAAAATTCACAAGAATCGACGAAATTTTCCTTCATTTGATCTATCCTACTAATTCGATGTTGTTTTTGGTAGGTTTCTATAAATTGTGTAATGCTACTTTTCCATGTCCCCTTAATAACAGTAATATCAAAATCGTACATATATACACATTCGTTTAAAAATTGGGATACTTCTGGAAATTCGTTTACTTCATCTTTAAAATAAATTAACTTTGGTCTTTTTCTTTCCCCCTTCACATCATGTATGTATTTAGCATATGCACACCTGAAGAGGTGTAAAATTACGACGGCATCTTTCCCTCCATTAAAGGACAGAAAAACATGATCCTTGCAAAGACGAAATATATCATAAATGTGATATATTGCTGTCATTATATCATCTGATAATTCGATTATTTTTTTCCTCAATATTGTTTCGTCTTTATAATAATTAATAACATCGTAATTGTACATCCTACGCTTAATAACGTGACAGTTTCTTGCATCGTTTCCCGTTCTATTTTCATTCTGATGCGGCTGATCACAGCCATTCGACCTTCTACCACTGCATTCTTTTAATTGGTTTGTCTCTTTAATATATTCCTTATGTAATTTTTCGATTTTTTCAGACAACTTGAGGGCGTTCGAGTAATCATTCCACTCATCCTCGTCTGTGGATGCCATGCTTTCAAACGTTTTACATTAATCGGGGTCTTATCGTTATTTTAAAGGATTAAAAAAAAAAAAAAGGCGAGGAATTGCATCTCATATCATATTTTTTTACACGTTAATCAGTAGTGGAGCAAGAAAAAAAAAAAAAAAAAAAATAGTATGCGACTTTAACATTACACGAGTATCCACGTGTTTTCCTTCGTTATAGAACGCGTTTAATGACGCACAAAAAAAAAAAATTTACTCCAAAAGGGAAATGATACGGTGAAAGAAAATAACTGACAGGACATAAATCTCTAAAGGAGAAACCTTTTAAAATTGCACAAGGGAGTAAGGAAAAAACACATTTTCAAAGTGTCAGCGTATCTAAGAAGCTGGGCTCCGTTGGGGGCCAACGCAAAGGGAGGCAAGAAAAAAACTCTCAACTTGCTTCATTTAGGCATCGTGGTATAATGGGTCCTCCGTCAGATGGGACAACAAGTAAAGCAAAAGTGGCATAGGAAGCGAAAGAAATGCGTAGCGTGAAAAGGTGCACTGAGAAAAATATATTAAAACAGGTATGCAGAGGCTATGCCAACACCGTGGCGAAGCTACGCTAGAACTTTGCAACTATTATATAATTCCCCCTTTAGCCCTTTTTTTTTTTTTTTTGTTTTTTTGTTTCCATTGACCCACTTAACACCCCACGAGGGGTTACCAACACGCGATTGTGAACAGTCTTGTGAACAACATTAAATATAGAAACTGCGCAGGAATGGGAATTTTGGGTAACGGTGAACAGAATGGCAAATTGAATGACGCACCATGGTGTTAATATTGGCCTTGTTTTTACTAGTTTGTTCGCTACGCAGTTTCGTACCATGCTATGTGTCTCTTCATCGGAATAATTTTTTCCTGTGCAACCCCTAGGGGAAGGGGGAAGTGAACTAAATTAATTCCATTTTCCCCATTTTTTGATATTAGCATTTTACGAATCGGAAGAAGGCGGTGACAACGTCGGAGTGTTGTGCGTGAGGAAGAAGATAACAACCACGAAGGGAAATGTGTTGCTTGTTTTGTAAAATCCACATGCTAAGATATACATATATGAACATGTGTTGTAACCATTTCACCCGACGTGGAACACCTTAACATGATCTGAGAACATTCGAATTGTATTCTTCACTTTTTTATTTATTAAAAAAAAAGGGGTGCAATGTAGACCAAGTTGAGAATGATCACTCCTGTGAACAATTCATTCTTGAATGCACGATTAGAAATTTCTTTTACATTTTGTGAAAAAAAGAGGATGATGCTTACGGCATATATGCGTTCCGAACCCCTACATCACCCTAAAGGGGAGCTACTTTAAACCAAAAAAAAAAATGCAAATATGGCCTGTTGCGTCTGTGTGTGCTTGCGAATAGGTGCAAAGCATACATTTTTCTTTCCCCCTGAGGGAATATTTTGTACCTATACCCACGTAAAATGTAAGCATTGTTAACTCGCTTTGAAAATTGGAAATGCACACGAATGAGGCCACTGTCGTTTCACACGCAGACACTTACGTGAACATCCTCACAACGCTCTATGTGAGCAACCCCATGCTGCCGCCGCACACCAAGTACACACTTTGTGCGACACGTATGACACTTCAAAAAAAAAAAAGGGGCAGGGTGTAAGGCAACCATACTGCTATAGGTGTAGGGATCACTAATATGCAGCACAGTTTGTAAGGAAGCAAAAAATAATTCCGCGTAACAACACGTTGATTCTTTTTTGAAACAGTCTTTTTGGCAGGCGCTGCATTCGTCGTGCCTGTTCCGCAGCGCACTTACAGAAATCGTTTTTCGAGCTACAAGGACGGGAAACACTCTTTAAATTTTAATTCTGCAGCTCTGGAGGTCCATTCTGGAGTAGCACTATACCCCCTCTTTATGTATTTTCCTTTTTTTTTTTTTTTTTTTTTTTTTGCATTGACAATATACATGTCTAGGACATTTTTGCTGTTGACCTCCCTGTTGTGCAAGTTTTGGGTGTACCCTTAACGTTTATTGTGCAGTCCCGCCACACTTCACGCTTTTGACTTTCCATATCACCCTTGGCTCTGTCAAGGTGTCGCCCCAAGGACTGTGCACAGTTCTGGACCATGCGGACTGCCGCGTGGTGCCCCTTTTCGACCACAAAATCGGCATGCACGAGTAACACGAAAGGTTATTTCGACAGCGCAGCCATAAAAAGGACTTCAAAAATAAACAGAATAGGGCGCAAGAAGCTCCGACGGGGTGACCCAAACATGTCGTTGTAGCTTCCGCCAAATTACATCTCCTCAGTTTTCCCTCTTTTTTGTGGCTCTTTTGTTGTAACCTTTTTTTTTTTTTGACCTTCGTTTCCCCCTACTGACGCGCTGTTCATAAATTGTTTACTCCAATATTTATCAAAACGTTTTGTTTGGCCATCCTTCCCAACGAAAATTCCGTAACGGTTAAACACAGGACCCCCAAGACGATTATCCCTCCCCATTTTGAAGACGATGTTTTTATCTGTGGACAAGGAGGACAATTCGGAAGGTATCACAAAATGTAAGCTGGAAGAACAGGAGGTGAATCCACTTTCGGATGTGGCGAGTAGAGATATGAAAGGAGTACTGAATGATCACTTCATCAGACAAAACAATAACACAATGGGGAAAGAAACTGTGATGAATAAAAAAAACGAACATGTTGAAAATATATCGAATGAGCAAAATGAAAGAAAAGAAAATGTAGAAACACCAATGCAGTATACCTTAAGTATGTTAGACGAATTCGTGTCCAAAACGAGTGAATATTCGAAGCTATTTTTGAGCCATTTTAATGAAGAGGAATCTCAGGTCGTACAAAAAGACAAGAGTACAAATTTGTTGATAGACCACAAGGGTGTTAGCCAAGTGGAAGGCAAACAAAGTATTCACTCTGTGGAGAACGATAGTCATATGCTTCAAAATCGAGAAAAGGAAAATATTATGACCGAATGTCAAAGGACCATGTTCCTTCCAGATTATAATGAAAACGATACGAAAAAGGATTTTTACATGAACAGTTGTAAGCATGAAGAAATATTTCATGAGTCGAATAATGTCTACTCGTGTTACTCAAGCCATGCGTTTGAGCATCCAGATAACACCACAACATTCAAAGGGAAGAATAAATTTGGACAAACATCTGCAGATGCTGATTTTGGTGGTGGAAAGAATCAAAATGGGAAGATTCTCCATGCGGACAATAATGAAAAGACCGTTAACGATGCAGACACACACACGGATGAGGATGCCAAACAGGAAAGGTACTCTACATATAGCACTGGAAAAAGTAACTCCTATGATTATATTCAGAAATATTCTGACGAGGAAATGAGCGAAGATGTAAAGGATGAAGAGGTTGGAAAGAGTGAAAGTAAGAACGAACATCAATTGAGTAACACAATTGGAAAACCAGCATTAAGTAACAAATCGCTAGAAGAACTGAACTACAGCAACAGGAAATCTCACTCCCCCTCTCTCATGGAGAAAGAAGGCTTGTTAGATATTTCCTCCATAGCGGATGAGGCAAGGAAGAGGGTGTATGCTGAGCTGGGTTATAACTTAAGCGATCTAAACAATTTGTGCGTGCCCCTCAAGGGGAAGAACACAGAGAAGGACGTGGAAGACTTTTCTAGTGGGGACTCCAAGAAGACTGCTATCCAGAAGGAGAGCAAACCGGATGAAGCATTCCAGTCGTCGCATATGGGAAGCAACACCGAAAGCGATACCTGCAGTCAGAGCGGCGGAAGCAGCAGAAACGGCTCCGCCGAGTTGGAAAAAATATTTACCAAGTACCAATTTGAGGTCTCTCATGTGTCCAAATACTTCGACTTTGGGAAGAACGAACAAAAGGAAAGTGCCGAAGTGGTGGACGAGGAGGTAGAGGGAGAGGCACACGAAGAGGCAGAAAAGGAACAGGGGCTGCATGCTCATGCTCAGAGCGAAGACGAGGCGCACCCATTTAACGTGGAGGCGCTGAAAAAAACGTCCTCCATGAACTTCTCCTGCGAGGAAGAATCCGTCAACCTAGATGTGTACACGACCAACTACATAACGGAGGATGTGCTCAAGGAAGTACTAAACATAAAGGAGGAAAGAATCACCTTTGACACATTTAAGAATGCCTCCTCAGATGTAAATTACGAAATTAGTTTGCCCGACATCGACCTACTCTACAAGGCTATTTTGCGTCATCGTAATGGTAATGCAAAGGAGGAATCTATGGCGGACTCTTCACCCAACTCTGATGATGGAAACTTGGAGAAAAAGTGCGCTAGCGATGAAAAAAAAAATCAGGAAGAAAAATATATAACCCTCGCTGATATAAAATCATATATCATCGAAAGAAACGAAAAAAATAGTAACTACTTTAACGAAATTATGAAGATGGTGGTCCATTTTAATAACATGTTTTTACTAATGAGGAGTAACAACCATGTGGAAGTGGAAGACAAAATATTGTTTGAACTGGTGTCTCTTAAATTTGCATCATTATTTAACGATGTCCTGAAGGTACAGAACAACTTCGACAACCTGATCAAACACATAAACGAAATTATTAAATTAATTCTCTTAGAGGAGGATTCCAAGAAGAGAAGCTTGAAGGATATTATATCGGGTTACTTAACCAGTCAGAACATTCTGGTTCACAAGAATGAGATCCTCTCGCAGATGAGCGCCACCAGTCACGCGCAGGAGGAGAAAGACAATGTGGGGAGCAGTGGCGAAAATGCTGGGCAAGTGCTGGGCGAATGCGTAAGCTCGGCAGCAGGTATGGACGTAGCGGGAAAGACCTCCGTAGAGGGAGACGCTCCTCCTGACCAGCAATCAAAGATTACCAGCACTCCCGCCACGGATGAAGGGGAAAATGCGTTGACACACGCGAAAACAGAAGGAATGGATTCCTCCATGATGGACAAAGAGGGGGATACCATATCAGCAATCAAGTTGATAGATGCAGAGAACAATACTCGTAATTTGACCAAGGACATTATAATGGGTGAAATAAAGAAAACCAAGAAGGAAGGCGCAGGTAAGGATGAAGTGAAGAAACATTCGACTTCCTGTGCGAAACGGAAGAGCAAAGGGTTCGGCACGTCCTTCCACAAGGAGTTGGCTCCCTCGAGCGCCAGCAGCGCTATGAGCTGTAGCAACGCTATGAATGGAAACACTGCAGGAGGTGATCCTAGTGACAACAAATCCCACAAGAACATAAACAAGACGAACGCAGAACCCGCCGCATGCAAAAATGCCAAACTGAAGGATTTGATGATCAGAAAGACACGTGAAAAACAAGCAGGCACAAAGGAGCTAACCAAAAGTGAGGAAGAAAATGAAAAAAATATAAAAATGAATAAAACAAAAAAAATGAAAAAAAAGAACAAAGGACAGACAGGGGATGAGACAAATTCAAGCGATCTAACGGATGGAAAGAAAAAAAATGAATTAGCAAAAAATTTGAAGCAGAAAAAAACGACAGCAATCTCCAAAACTGTAGAAGAAAAAACACCCCTGGACGTTAAAAAGGTGGAAACCAATGAGAAGGGCCAAAATGCTCCAGTGGAAATTAAAGGGAAAAGCAAAATTTTGTGGCCCAATAACTTCAGCATTAAAAGGGACAATCTGGACCAGGGAAACAATAAGAAAGTGGACTCTAGGGCAACCCTCAATATTAACTATCCTAAGTATAGCAGGGACGACAACACACACGCCGTTGGGAGTTATATGAAGAGGTACGGTTCGACCATCGCGGCTAGTGCAACCGCAACCGCAGCAGCAGCAGGTGTGGTTGAAACTACGGTGCCTTTCGCGAATGCGCACTTGGTGCAGCAGAGTAAACACGCCCCCCAGGTCAGGTGTTTGCACAGGAAGGGGCTGCCCGTTGTGCCCAGCCTAAGCAGTGCCCACATGCACAGCGTCAGCGTGAACAGTGCACTTGTGAACAGCGCCTATGGCAGGGCAAACATGTCAAACGGCATGGCTCCCTACGAGATTAAAACGCAAGACAGGACTTCCATGACGAATTTGCCAAACTTCAAGGACACTTGTAAAATGCGAATGGGCATTTCTCCCCTAAGTAGACTCCACCCAGTGCGCGAAATGAAATCGGAAAATTATTTGTGCAGGGAAGTACAGGGCAAAGGTACTGCTGCAGGGAAGGAGATGACTGGCCAGAATCACAGCTACGATTTTATTTATAATTACAGCGGAAAGTTGGCCCAAGTGAAAAACAGAAATGATAACCTTCCAACTGAAGTGGGACAAGTGGCGGGAACGGTGGCTGGGGTGAGTGTCCCTGAGGGTAAAACTAATCCAGCCAACATCCCTGTGACAAACCTCATCAAAGGAAGTAACCAACTGTGGGGTCACCAAAAAACACAGGTCGGAGTTTCGAAAGAGAACACACTGATTCAAAAACCTAAGGTTAATTTGGGAGAAGTGGACAAAAAGCATGCCTTAGGGATGACACCAGAAGAACAAGTTAACCAGCTTAAAAAGGAAAGCAAAGATAGCAATGATGGTAAAGGGTCGGACCCTTGCCACAATGGCCTTGCCAAAGAGAAAAATGCTTACCCTGTTAACCCAAGGAATGAAAATCCCTCGGCCCTACAATCCAAAATTATGGACAGCAAACGTACCAGCAACATAAACCACTTTCGAAGGCAAACCCCCTTCACAAACAAAAGGTACAACAATGGGTACAACAAAATGATAAACCCTAATGTATACTCAGGCTTTAAGAGAAATATGAACAGCTTTAACGATGCGAATAACGGCTTGCTGCATGCACAGGGTTCTGCACACCCGAGCAGATATGCTAGCGCCAAGAGCAATGATCACGCAGAGCACGTAAAACAGGGTGACAAGAAAAAAGAAGACAACCGGGATGTAGCCAACTCTAATAATTTGGAGAGCAATTTGAAAAACCTAACCAACTTTAAGAAGCTAGCCAATTTGAAAAATTTAATAAACTTGGGAAACGGGTTCAACGAAAAAAAAACTTCCCCAGGGGGTGAAGCGAGTGAGAAGGAAACGATCGAAACGAATGAAAAGCAGGGGATAGAAGCGAATGAGAAGAAAGGGAAAGGGACCGAAACCAAGTCAGCATACAACAGATTTACCGAAATTGTGACAAATAAAATTAAAAACTTTACCCTCCGAAGTAGTAAATCGGTTAGATGTACTACGAATAATGAAAGCGTGCCTTTCTGCAACCCCACGGATGAGGGGAAAAAGGACAAAAGTGGTCAACTGAACAAGGAGGCGGGCAACAAAGCAGGAGAGAGTAACACCAAGGATGTGCATAGAAACACACACAGCCATGAGAACTGTTTCGCGAACGAGAATAGCAACAACCCCTGCGATAATAAAAAGGGCGGAAACATCGTCAGCAGCTTCATGGGACAGCTAAATTTTTTCCAAAGCAAATGCGAGTCGGAGAAGGCGGGCGCTAATGATGAGAAGGAGAGTCAGTTAGACAAGGCAAGTAAGGTGCAGGAAGAAGATCAAAGCAAGGAAAACGCAAAAGAGAACGGTGGAAGCTCAGAAACGGAGAAGGGAGAAACAAAGTCCCTGGAGACAGACTCAACCAACAAGCCAGGTGAGCATAAAGACAGCGAGAAAGATAAGAACGGCGATAACACCAATGACAAAGTTAGCAGCTATTTGTGCAAAATGAAAACGCAAGATGGGGCAAAGAAAAGGGTCAATAGCATGTATACTAGGAAGACCCATGCATTGGGCACAGCCAGTGGAGGAGGGATTGGCATCGTGCAGGGAGCAGGCTCTATGAATAATCGCACGAGTAACAACGCTATTGCCCATTTGAGTAACTACGCGAATGTCCACCTGAACCATCCAAGCGGCATGCCAAACTGGATGAAAGGTACAAAGGGGAGCATAAGTGGCACAAAATGTTACAGTGAAATTTCCAACGATCAAGGACAAACAGGTAGCAATGTTGCATTTGCACCTAACAGGAGTGTCAAATCTGTGGAGGGATCACATAAGACAAATTACAATTATCGCGGTGGTTCCGCAACCCCGACGCACCACGCAGCGCGGTCATCGTACGAGGCATTCGCGCCAAACGGAGCGCTCCTATCCATGAGTACGAAAAAAACCAACTCTCACTTCGTTTACCACAACCAGCCAAGCGGGGAATTCCTTTTCCCATTCCAAAAGCGAAACAGTACCTTACACAACCCCATGTCCGTGGCCAAATTTCAAGAGCATCAAAAAAAAGTGGCAAATTCAGCAGAGATCGAAAAGGACTTCCTCAACAAGTGCGAAATGAATGCAAAGCAGCAACATATTTCCTTCACGAACGACCACAAAAGTCTTTTTAGGAGCGAGCAAATGAACCAAACAGGGTACCCCTGCAGGAATGCAGACGGCAGTAATGAGATCAGCAAAATGGAACAGCACAGTAATAGCAAGATGTCCTTTATTAACCCCTTTGTCCAAGCAGAACCTGCTTTGAAGGGAATGGGTTCTATACATCTAAGTAACAACACCTTGGTAGGTAATGCGAATGCGGGAAACCAGGATAACAATTACCCCTTTTTTAAAGAAAAGCTAACCTCTCTACAAGAGAAGAGGAGGAACAGCAATGTCCCAATGAGTAGCTTCAATTTGCATAGCTCCCAAGAAAAGCTTAACCGAAACTGCATACTCAAGACTGCTTCTATGCATAAGAACTGCGTATTGGAGTCCTCCAGCCAAGGGTGGAGAGGCAATGCGTACAAAACAGGGGCCAACTATATGCAACCCAGCGGTGCCACATGCATGCCAAATACGAGGGTAGTACACTTGCTTCCGAACAGCTCTACACAGTACACTCCACACAACGGATCAGCAAACCACTTCAACCCAGCTAATCTGTGGAACCCCCAGGGTTTCACGAAAGAAACCGTGCCCCCCCTACAACACAAAAAGGATGGAAGCGTCTCTGTCGTGTCCAACTTTGTAAATGCATACCATAAGGGTACCCCCTCAAATGACAACCACATGGTCCATCCCACCATCGATGAAAGTAAAGTATCCATAGAACAGTTAATGAAAATTCCAGGTGTCCAGTTAGGAAAGAATTACATACAAGACATAGATATCTGCTCAGACTGGCTTAAGTTTAACGACTATGATAAGAAGGTAATCAAACAGTCCCTAATGAATAGCTTGGAGAATAACAACTACAAAAATTTTATGGACTCTATGCAATTTAACAAGGGGGTTTTTCCCGGAGTCAATTAGGTGTAGGAAAAAAAAAAAAGGGAACCAAGTTCGGTGTGCGACAGTAGGTAGACATTATACATGAACACAAATATCATATGCCGCAATTTTTGTATAAGCGTAGGTCTTTCCATACGCATTCATCAAGCATGTGTGTCCCACTTTTCAAAAGAGCCTGTCAAGTTGGTGTCTTTGGAAAAATTCTGTTCATTCATGAATTAGTAAAGGAAATAGAGGTGGGTGTATGTGGGGGATCATCTAATGAGTCATCATTAGTGCCTACATTATACCTCTGCAAAAGGAACAAGGATAGTTTGTACCATTCGATAATTCATTTGCACGAAGGCTAAACTGTTTCACACTTATTAAAATATTTATACTATGGATTGGAAAATTTTATAAATTCAGACAGAATAACAACTGCTTATTCTTTTGTATTACTTTTTTTTTTGTTCTTTTTTATTCCCTCATTTTTGTGCAAATAGGGGATGGACGCCACTTAGCACATTTGAGGGAAGTCCTATCTGTATTACATGCGCATTAGTGCGTGTGTGTACGCCTCCTTACCGAATGGCACGTTTTTTTTTGTTTTTTTCTTTTTTGTTGTTGTCCTGAGGTGTATTTTTTAAGTTTTAATTTTTTCCCCGCACAGAGAAGTATTGTGGCATCCCATTTGTGATATCACCTTTGTGTCTTCAGATGTTCCGTTTTAGTTTTTCCGCTACTTCCTTTTTTGTACAACAATCGGCACAAACTTTGTTCCCGCGTTTTTAATAAAAAACAAAACTTTTGTTTTCCCACTGCTGCCAAAAATGGCCCTCTCAATTTCGCCCCCGTGATGGGGAAGGTCCCGACGGGGATGCCGCCGCCCAAAGGAGACATTATTACACCCTCGTCGCACACGCGCACTGGCAAAAATCGAAAAAACGGCACAAAAAAAAAAAAATGTACTCACAACGCTCATCCATAGTTTAACATCCTTTGTTTTCTTATCTATCAACGCCAAATTGAAGTTAACTTTTTTTGTCCAAGTTAAAGGCAGAGCCACCTTCAAATTGAAATATGCACATAGACAGGGCCACGGGGGCAAGAGAGGAAAAAAAAAAAAAAAAAACGAAAAGCCCAGAAAACCACAGTTGTGCGCATTTTAGAAAAATAACTTCCCATTTTAGGGCATACCAAAATTTGCCTGTTGTGGAAACTCAAAAATGAACCATAGCACAGGAAGTGCGCAGGATGATTGATGCCTATTTGTGCAAGTTCCTCTACTACAAAGTGAGCTTTTTCTCCTTCGGAAAGGGTCTCACGCAAGAGAGGAACACATTCAGAGATGGAAGAAAGAATTGAGTTCCTGGTTGGCATAATCAAGCAGTGGACAAGCAAGTAATCTAACTGGGGAGGGGCGACGAGTTCACACATGCTCAGAGGCATATGGAGATTTATATACAGATGCTTCGGCAGATACATAAGAAAATTCACACATAGGTGCCCACGCGCGCGTCCACTTACCAACACCAACGCAGGTATGCCTACAGGATACTCGTCAAGGGGAAGGACGAAGAAAAGAGGGAGCACTAGTAAGAGCCCAGTTGTCCCCCACATAATGTTTGCCCCCAAAACAAAAAGTGTCAAACGAGATGGCGCAATGTGCGTGTGTCCCTACTCCACTGCTTATATTTTTTTCTTTTTTTTTCCAACTTCCCCCCACGGTACAAACACAACGCAGCTATAAGGTCACCTTTTACCACCAAAATGAAAACGAGTCCATAGCCAAATGCACGGTGAATGCAGCATTCACCATAACTGAAGTAGGACCTATTGGAATGAACAGCTTTGGAGGGGAGACCCCAATTGGCGACAAATATTTCGTGACGTTCAAATTTGAAAATGAAAGTTTAGTAAGGACGGTGGACATGGGTCTAAATTTCGAGGCCTGGATTGACAAGTAGGGAAAACGGGAAAATGAAACGAAAAAACAAAAAAAAAAAAAAAAAGACAAAATGGAGAAAAGACTTGAACAATCTGTAATGATAGCGCAGCTCCTTCGACCTGGGAGGGTGAAGAAACAAATATGCAGATGCACATTTTGGGAACATCCTCCTAAATAGATATGCCCTCCAGGTGGAAGGATCCCATTAACTGAAAGGTGTTCCATTTCTGCGCTCACGCAATTACCATCGGTACAAATCTCCCCCAAAAAACAACTCTTTTTTTTTTTCTCTCTGCCAGGCTTATCAAGGATAAAGAGAAACTTAGGAACAATCTTGACCTCTCATCCGAGTTACCAAAAAGAACAAATATGAGCATTTAAATAACGCCATTATGCGGCAGGATCAAAAAAAAATTAGGCATTTGCCTATATTTTGTTACTTGCTGCTTTATAGCAGTTGTGGATATATTTCCCCCTTTTAACACCCCTTGGCGCGCCTCCCGTTTTTGACCTCAACACAGGTTCATGCGAACTAGGTTTATTAAACCCGCCGATGAGAAGAGCATCGAGGCCATTCTGCAAAAAATCAAAGACGAACATGAAGCGGCTCGAAGGAGAAAGGAAGAAGAAAAGGAACTCCGAGAAAAAAAAAAAACATTCGTAAAAGCTGATAAGCTGTTGCACAAAAAGACCTTCTTTGATGAGACCTTGGAATTAGACAGAATAAATTCCAAAGCGGATTTTAACATAGATCATGGGAGTTCACAGTTAGCAAGAGGAAGCACAAAAAATGTGGATAATGAAAAACTAAATGAAGCTCTATCCTTTTTAAAATTCAACTTGAGCTTTTACTTCGCCGACGTGGATATTAAAAAGAAAGGTATGACCAAATGGGGGAAACACACTGGTGGGAACCAAGTGGTGCAGTGGATTCCCTTTTGAGCCCTTCATCACTTACCAGTGTGGTGAGCGGCAAGAGATGTGGCACGACGCAGTTTGGACCATCGCTCACTTTTTGCCACCCCCGTGACTTTGTGAATTCTTGCCTCCTTCACTTCTTAATCGTTTAACTTCTTAACGGTTCAACTTCTTAACCTGTTCAATTAAGGAAAACTGAAACAGGAGCACTACGTGGAGATACTAAAAATGGTGAACCACAAGATGTGCGTGAGCCACCGGCGTTTGAAGAGTCATGCAAGGGGGGAGGATAAGCTTGATGCAGACGAGGAGTTACCCTCGGACAGCTACCTGTTTTACGAGTCGAATGACGAGGCGAGCACCAGCACGGACGATAGTTCCAGTGGAAGCAAAAAAGGGACAACTAAAAAAGACACTAGCATAAATGATAAGAAGAAAATGGTGGACCTCTTCAACGTTAACAATAAAGAAGTAGACCTGATCAAAGATATTAGCATTTACAAAAATAACATGTTCAATGGAACTAACATTTTTTATGATTTCGAAAGCATCCCAAGGAATTGTGAATTTTTCCTCTTCGACCAAGACAATGAATTTTACCCCTATATTTACACTGATAATTATTACGATTTTTTATTGTATATATCTTTTGCTGATGAAGAGGACAATGGATATGTGTGCTACAATAATTACTTACATGCCATCCCCACATACTTATATGAGCTGAAAAGGAATCGGGAGCACTTTGAAAGCATCCCCTTGGACAACTTGCTGCTGTATAAGCAGCTAATATTTGCATGTTACGAGAACGAATTGAATTTCATGTATGAAACATTTTTACAGGACTTCAGAAAATATGATTTGTCAGACAGTGGGTTTATCCACCGCTCCCAGTTGAAAAAAGTGCTGCTGAAAAACGAACATATTATGTCCAGGCAGGAGTACAAACTGCTTCTACGCGTTTTCTCCTACAACGATGATAATTATGTGTACTACAGGAACGTGCGCGAGGTGGTGCTGCGCCTCAGGTGAGATTGCCGTCCCTTCGAAAAGAAGCTTTACCAAAATGTGCGCACACGTGATTGTCACTGCTCCGCGTCACTTCTCTGCTTTTCTGCTTTTCTGCTTCCCCCCCTCTGCACAGATTTGAGGGTATCCGAAACAGCATTTTCGAGCGGAACGCGAAGATGCTCCAGAAGTATTTGTGTGAAGAATTAGTCAAACACAACCTCAAGGGCAAAAAGAAGATACACATATTTGACTGCAAAAATGTTCTGGACTCTTGCAGCAAACTCTACCTAAATAAAAACATCATACACATCATTTTGTCCTCACTCAACTTTGACCAGAACTTAGAATTAGACGTGGTTACTTTTTTAAGAGTCTCCATCACTATCATTATTAACAGCATAAAGTTGGATACGATACAAAAGATATACAACTCGATCAACGACGACAAGCAGAAGAAGGAAGAGTTTAAAAAGGACTCCGGGGGAAGTTACAAGGGAAAAGGCTCCTCCAAAAAAACGGAAAAGGTAAAATCTACAAAGGGGGCCAGATATATTATCCACATTGCGGTATCAACGCATCGGTGGAATAAACACACAAGAACGGAAAACATATGTGAAAAGGGTGGACTTACAGTGATGCAACTTGGAAGTTCTACATTTATCTTTTCTTTTTTATATTTTTTTACACACTCTGCACTCTCATTCGCATGATCTCTTCCCACGTGCTCAGACGAACATCCCCGCGCTGGAGCTAGTTGAGAGGACCCTAACCAAGCTGTTCAAAGTGCTGGATGAAAAGAACGAAGGTACAGAAAGAGGGTAGTAGAAGGGGAGATGCAAATGCGGGTTCACGAATGGGCATACCCCTTTATTCACACCCTTCACATGGCACTCCACGCAGATCATCTAAAAATAATTGACTTCATCGAAACGCTACTGGAATCCAATCAGAAAAAAAAAATTATTGACATCAAGGAAATATGCAAGTTGAGCAAAAATGAGTTGCAAGGATTTGTAGCAGAGATAGACACGGACACCAAGGGGGGAAGCTATCCAAGGGATCAAATTAAAGACAACAGAAATTTTGACTTTTACAAAAATAAAAAAATTCATTATTCATCGCATATCCACAAATGGTGCTCCAAAACGTATCAAATAAGGTAAGGATCCAGAGGGGTGCGGGGTCCATGTTTTACTACAGCACATAGGAGGGTCGAATTATAAGAAATGCAAGCGCCTATCGTTGAAGAAGGTCCCACGTATTGCATTAGCCCACGTGTGGATCCTTCCATTTTTTGTTCACGCGCGCTGACTAAATGGAGGAAAAATCCCCAATTGGGCGCTACCTTCACACTGCGTTTTTACACCTGACTTTTTTTCCCCTGCTCAGGTCGTGCAAATATTATAGCTATTTTTTTAACTATCCTGACGATTTAATTGAGATAGATGTATGGACAGAGAGAAAAAAAAAAGCGACATACACTTGTGGCGGCAGAAAACATAACATGGATACGTGACATATCTCCCTATTTTGTGCACACCCCTCCACCGAGGATACACACTTTTCCACGCCTTACTTTCCATGCTCACATTTTTTCGGCAGGACGAATTGAACAAGGAGTTGCTCTTTTGTGAAGAGGAGAAGGAATAGACACAGGGGCAGCGATACAACAGTATTGAAGTATCCCCCCCCCCCCCAGTATGACCAAGAGGTAAATTTTAAAATACGTCAAAATGGAGTTTCTTAAAAAAATTACAAATGAAAAATAGCAAAGTGTGCTTACATAAAGGTCACATGCAGTTGGCAACTTCGCGCGGGCACCGTGTGTGTTAAGGAATGGCAAAGTAAAAGTATAACAAATTACGAAATAAAAGCGCGTGAGAAGGACCAAACTGCATAATGGCAAAAGTGTGTTGTTGGGGACATACTGATCTCACACCACACATTATACCCCTCATGCGCATGCGTACGGTTAGAAGGGCCACACTGTGGGAAGTGACTACCTAGAAAAAATTAAAACGATCCGTTAGGGGAAAAACACAGGCTGCGGTGCATATTAAAATGCAGCACGAGGGGAGTCCTTACATCATTATCACAACTCCTTATTTATTTCAAAGGGAGTCTTACAGGTGGCAAGATTCTTCCTAAGACTTCTCACCCGAGAGGTCACTTGGCAAAATTGATCAGAAGCGAGTCAGTGGACAACATAACCTTGTTCTGGCATTTCGAAATGATATTGGAGACCTCCTTTGAGAGTTCTATTTTTTTGAGTTCCATGAAAGCAGGGTTGTCCTTCACCGCAAGTCCAATTAACTTGGCTACTTCAGCCTCCCCTTGTGCTTTAATAATTGTAGATTTCTTTTCTTGTTCCGCTTTTAAAACGATGTATTTGCTCCTTTCAGCTTCCTGCTGAGCCACCTGTTTGGCTTCCACAGCCTTCTCATATTCATTACTAAAACTTAGGTGTGTTATGGACGCATCGTCCAGAAGGATATTAAAATCTTTGGCCCTCTGCACCAGTTGTTCCCTAACAGATTTACTTACAACCTCCCTTTGGGTAATCAACTGCGAAGCGTTGTACTGAGCTACCACACTTTTTAACACTTCGTTAATGATGGACGGAAGAACCTTCTCATCATATTCCTTTCCTAATGTTCTGTATATATCTACTAGCTTGTTTTCATTTGGTCTGGACAACACACGACATGTGATATTAACCATTTGTAAATCCCTAGATCCTGTTAAGGACATAAGAACTCGGGGTTTTGTTCTCACATCATAAATAATACACCTCTCAAAATAAGGGATTAAAAAATGAGTCCCTTCTCCGTATATTCTGTTGGATAGGCCAAACAGCCTATTATATTTTATGGCTCTCTTTCCTGCCTCTACATTGTATAAACTGTTATTAAATAACCAACTGCTAAAGGATGTCAATCCAAGAATGGCCCCCACGCTTACTCCTATCTTTCCTAGCCTTCTTATATTGTGTATGTCGAAGTTCTGTGGGTTACTCATTGTAGCAGTTACGTCGTACAGGTCAAATTTCGCACTTTACACCTCAGTGGTGAACAAATTGGAAGAGACGCTGCTCCTCCAAGGGGAGGCGAGTTCATAAAAAAAAAAAAAAAAAAAAAAAAAAAAAAACGGCACAGGTACAACGTGTTGAGTGGAATTGGCCTGTTCCTTGCTGCAGCCTTGTGCTCTGGTATTTTTCCCACTTGCGCAAGGACGAGGCCTCGGCGTTTCTACCCCTGCAGCAGCGTGTGCTTGAAACGTTTCTGCTTAGCTGTCAATCTGGCACGCTGTCGTAGCACACTCACCCGCACAGAGCTATACGCAGTACGCTCGTGTACAATCCTTACGACTTTCAAAGGAGAGTACGCACATTTCGGAATATGGCTTTGTAGATCATTTATGCGTTGCGTATTTTCGAAAGGTTAAAATGGGAAGATCCTTCTCGCAAAGTGGGTAAAACAGCGGTCACAATTATGTAAAGCGATTAACGCGTGTTGCACTTTAATGTACGCGAAAATATATATATATATATATAAGGAAAAATACCATCATGCATACACTCCTATACGTATGCGTTTATCTCTCCCGGTTTCGCCAAACGATGGTGTTCCAAAATAACGGCGTATTTGAAGCATGGCAGAAAAAAAAACACAAATAAATAAAAAATAATGCAATATAATATGGTCTAGTATAGTATAGTAAAATATAACATACGGCATGGGCGTGGCGGCGTACCTCTCAACAGGTGCAGTTGTGCGTGCTGTGCGCTTCCTCCAACGTGTCAATCTTTGTGGAATTTCGAGTCAGCCGTGCTGCCGTCAAAATACCCGCGTCGCTATGCCCAATTGGAAGCAAGGGAAGAAGCGCTTTTGCACCGAAGAGACTCATTTTTTGTGGGTGCATGGATACTCATTAAAATATACTATTTCTTTGAGGGCAGAACACCCACAGGGTTATCTGCACAAACGTTGGTGTTATCCATTTTTTGCAGTGCAAACAAATTATATTACCATCCTGCTACATTTTTTCCTCCGTTTGGTAGAAACAGTTGTGTACGAGCTGGGCGACCTCCAACTGGTGCGTCGTTCCAGGTAAGGATTATTTGGCATACACAAGAAATTCACAAAATTGAGGTGTAACATTTAAGAAATAAAAAATTTGTGCGCCTTGTTATGAACCTACATTTTGAAAAAGGAAATTCAAATAAGGCATTCCATTGTGTGTGGTTAGTAATTTGCATAAACCACTCAGCAAGGTCCTCTGCGTAGGGCGGTTTCCGCCAGGCAAAAATGTTGTTCATTTCGATTTGGGCAAATGTTGACATGCTGATAGGGAGCGAAAGGAATATTTTCACTCTGCGTGGTTGTTATGTTTTTTCCTTTTATTGACCTCCCTTTTGGAATACTCAGCTGTGGTAGAAGAGTTACACACTTTTTTCAGCACCCATAATTAAGAAAAAAACAAAAAAAAAAAAAAAAAAAAAAGGAACAAAATAAGTGCAAAAAAATTACCCTTTTCAAAGAACTACACCA
The DNA here is from genome assembly GCF_000956335.1 of Plasmodium fragile. Lineage (NCBI taxonomy): Eukaryota > Apicomplexa > Aconoidasida > Haemosporida > Plasmodiidae > Plasmodium > Plasmodium fragile. The sequence continues at coordinate 96,402 of NW_012192634.1, read as the reverse complement.
CGCCGTTGTTTATACCCTTTAACGAGGTAGTCCCTTCGAAGGGGATTAACTTTCGAATGGCAGCATTTGTTCGTGCCACCCTTTTTTGGGGGGCTTCAAAGTAGCTGTTACTTCAAATATTGAGTGCTGCAAAATGCCGTGGTGACCCTTCAGGGCTTTCCCTCCCATTTTGTCCCCGTCCCGCGTTTTTGCACACGCATTCGTAAGGTAGCCAACGTGTAGGAGAAGGCTTATTCTGTACATAGGTACATGTGTGCGAATATATATTTTACATGCGTGCCCAGGGTAAAGACTTGACCCCTTTTTGCTTTTTTCTCTGCCCATTTGTGCACCACTGTACAGTCTACATCAGCTCTACGGTCGCTACTTCATTGTTGCTTTTTCCTATTTTGTGAAGTTAAGCATTATAAAAATGTTCCTTTTCCTGTTGTGCATTATTAATTTTTTTTTTTTTTTTTTTTTTTTTTTGATGCAGTGTTTTATATTGTGCATATAAATGTGTACAAGAATGTTCATATATACAAATGTGCATTTTTTTTTTTTTTTTTTTTTTTTTTTTGTTTCATACATTTTGTTCATTAGTTTTTTTTATTTTTACCATTTGTATCACTGTTATTGTATTGCTATATTTTATCTTTTGAAAGGTCCTATGCATGATCTTTCCTTTGATGTCACAAAAAGAAACTACAAAAAGTATGAAATCAAAGGAGAGAAGAGTCAGAATGCATAGCCATGCTTATAGTAATTAATCTATCCATGTGTTTATATCTTTTTTTTTTTTTTTGTTTTTTTTGTCAAATGTATTACCCCCACATGAAAGCTAACAATAAGAAAAGTGTTTTTCTTTTTTCCTTTCCCCCCTTTTTAGTTATAACTTCACGAGTGTGAATATTTCAGATGTGCACATTTTACACATGACATGTGCGTGTATTTTTCTTTGGCACCTGGTCCACTTTATTTTTTCTTATATGTATTTGCTACTTCAGTGGAACCCTCTACATCCTCCCACACGTATACTATATGTGTGTGCACAATTATGTGCGTGTGTGTTGGTCCATTACCTTCACATCCGTAGTAGGTGTGTATAAGCATTTGTGTGTCCCCATAGGAGTGTCCAATTGGACATATGATGGTGGTGTGTAGACAGGTTACTTCTTTGCACAATAGTATAAAAGATGCGAATGCATGTTGCTCGAAATTGCTGCTGTCTCAAATGTGCAGCTAGCAAATGCGCACAACGTTGGGCAAGGAAGGGGGTTACATAGCAATGCTTAAATGAATGCCTCCCCGTTTTTGCATCCCCTTATGACAATTTTAGTGGAACAGGTTACGTATACTCCTTCACATGTCTGCTTTTTTTTTTTTTCTTTTTTTCTGTATTCCCCATGGTGTAATGACTAAATGCAGGGGTCACTTTCGCAATATGCTTACTTTTTTGCATAGCTTTGATAATTTCCCGTTTGATTGCGGTTACATGGGTGGGAACATATAGCATACACCGGGTTCATACATGCACAGAGGCTTACGAGACAGTCGTAGGAACTACAGGACGTTCGTTGCACTCCGCATATTTGTGCGCGCGGAAATTTTATGCGTGCACGGAGAATGCTGTCGTATCCATCCGACCATGCCTTATCATGCAGAACTTTTTTTTTTTTTTTTTTTGATGTTTCACAAAAACATACATACATATGTGGGTACAGTTGTTTCCGCTACGGATAGTGCTACTTTCCCCGACGCGCTTCATTCTTATAGGTGCGCAGGTGTTTGTGTGATACTGTTTTACAGAAGAGCTACATAAATACCGCTATCTCCCCGCGGTTAACCGTTTGACAATTTTTTGTTTTTTTTTCTCCAATGCAAAGTAATGGAGGAAGTATTATACGTATGGCACATGTGTAAACAAGGAAGTACTCCTCAGTGGGCAAGTTTCTCCTGTAGTAGAATTCCTCCTTTTCCAAAATTCAAAAGGGAAACATTGCATGTTTGTAATTTGTAACCTTTGGGAAAATTTCTTTACATGTATGGAATTCAATATGTTTAAAAAACAGTCATTTGATTCGATAAAGCTCCCTTTTGTTGTGTACGGGGAAATAACGATTGCATATACGTAGATGTGTCAACACATGAGAGCAGGATTGGAAGGGCGGTATGTATACATGTGCGGGAGAATGGCACAGGTGGTTACGTTCTGCTTGCGCTAATCGATAAGCGCATACGGTTGCGGTAAGCCCAAGCGTATATGTAATGTATATGCATATAACGTTATATACATATATTTATATAAGTAATTTTACATACCTCGAGAATGCCCTTTAAATTGCGCATTTTGTTGTGAAGATGAAAGTATTCCGGCGCAGGTACAACTTTTCACATTTTCGACCTTTTAACTGTATGGTATATGTTTACGGAAATTTTTAAAATATTCCAAATCACGCGTATTACGTTAGTGATGGGTAAAATGAATTGCATTTTTAACAATTTGATTTCCTTCCCCTTTTGCGCGAAATACATTCTTCGTGCGCCCCTTTGGAAGCTCATAAATGGCATATATCATTGGCATAAAGCTTGAGGAAGGTACGCGTAAGATGGATTCCCATATGAATGTATTTTTACGTATCCATTTTTCATCCCAAAAATATTTTGTTTTTTTTTTTTTTTGGGCATTATTTACTATACTCCCCCCCGGGCCCCCCCTCCATTAACATGCACTATTTTGAATTTTTTTTTTTTTTTATAACAACCCTTACCTTTTTTTTCTTTTGGATAAAATTACCATTTTCCCTTTTTTTACGTATAAAGAAAAATTAAGTAAAAATAAAAGGAAGATAAGTTCAAAATCGCGCTTGTTTATATGTTATTAATTTCTTAAAAAGGATGAAAATCGCGAGTTAAAAAAAAAAAAAAAGAACGAAATTGTATACGCATGTATATATGTAAAGCATAATATACGCAATAATACGTGCGCGTATGTTTGTACGTATACGTATACATTGCGCGCGCAATTAAACCCTGCCAGTGGCGCACTTTTTCCGCCTCCCCGGCGCGTACGCGTATGCGGATAATTATGTATATGTAACAATATATATACATATATATATATATATATATATACTATTTACATACTTTTGCGTACATATTACGGGCAACACGGGCAGGATGCCTGAAAAAGTGGAAATGCGAAGGGCCACTGGGAAAGAAAAATGTTCATACGTGTATTAAAACCCCCCCCCCCTGTCGCAGCGGTTTTAACGATTTTGTGCTAGCTTACCAAAGAATGATGCTAGGGAACCCCCCCCTTTTTTTTTTTTTTTTATATTGTTCATGTTTAATCTCTCATTTATGACCTAAGGACATTTTAAGAATTGCACAACTTGAGTGCGTTGATTTCAGCCGCACCCCTCCCTGTGACTGCTTTAACTTTTCATTTAAGGGTTGAGAAACGGGTGCATATTTGTTGGAAAACCGAAACGTTGCAAAATTGGAAAAAAGGGGAACATTTCCAAATTGTTCAAAACGGAAGAAGACGAGGCAAACGGTGCCAACACACTGTGGAAAACTAGTTGTACGGAAAAACGTAACGGCACGAAACCGGCGTAGCCACATTGAGTGCCCAAAGCGGAGCCGACAGCAGCTGAGAAGTATTAATACACAAACCGACACAGCTAATAAGGGAAGAAGATAGAACGAAACAAAGTAAAACAGGATACAACAAACGAAGACAAATTTAATTGAAAAAAAAAAAAAACAACAACACATGCTCATTTTCTATTTACGTATGTGCACCCCATATGTAACGTAAGTGGCATTCATTGTATCCATTGCCACGCCACCACCTTCCCCCTTAAACCCTAAACCTAAACCCTTTCTCCGACTTAATCATATGATGAATAATACATACAAATATGATGAGCCGTATCCATGCACATTAACAACGTACGAAGGAAGCTTCGGAGTTTACAATGCTTGTGTAGAATACCACAAGGAGCAGTTAAGAATTTTAAACCAGAACATAGTAAAAAATGTGATCATCCAGGTTTTGCTCTTTGAGCATCTGAAAAGGGCAACCAAAGGAGAATGGAATGGTGGGCGTCATGACCACGAAAAAGTGCTGAGTAGTAACAATCTATATGTGAGAACAAGGAATGATGAGAAAAACTCGCAAAGGGGTTTTCCTCCCAATCGTCATATGCTATACCTGAACAAAGAATGCACAAGTCATGATGGAGATTATCGTACCTATGGGTGGGATGCAAAAGATGGACAAAGTGACACTCCGACAGGTGGCAACAATGTAAAGGGGAAAGGATACGTGCTTAACAGGAATAGCAACAAAACAAAAAAAATATATTATAATAAAGGGATACACAAGAACAGGTATATTGAAAGGAGGGAACACAGGAAAGAGGATCAAAATGGAGGCAGAAATAATACCATCCCAAGTGATAGTCCTCGTTGTGTGCGATTGAAAAGGGGTGAAAGGGTGACATCTATGGGGCATTATAATGAAAGTCGTTATATGCCGAACGAGCTAATAAATAGCCATGTGTGCGCGGAAGAGCCTTTTTCTGAAATTACAAAAAGTGTAGAAAATATTTCGTGCCATCTGGTGCAAAGCAGAAGACCCTCCTCGATTGAGCATGCCCTTTTAAATGATATAACGACATTCACAACCCGTTTGGCGCACCCCACCTGTTCATTGCACATAAAGATGAAGGACATTCTTTTGAGTGTATTCGTTCCGGAAGGGGTCAAGAAGCATTTATACAAGTTGCCTAATAATTTTCTGTTTAGTGGTGATAAGCACGCGTTGTGGTTGTGCATATTAGGGGAAGTGACATGTCGTACAGACCTTCTTCCCACTCAGAGAAAGACAACGAGAAGTCATTTTTTAAAAACATTCATTAATTATTTCCAGTCTGCTCAAAAGTGTGGAGACTTATACGAGTTGGTAAAAAAAACTAACTATCCATCGCAGGAAATGTGTAAAAAAAAAGTGCACACCTGTATGAAGAAAAACCATAAAGGAGACAAAACGAGTGTGTCATTATACGAAATGATGAAAATAGTTTATCGTTTGGCATCATCAGAGAAGGGTAGAATAATTCTTGCAGGCATTTTCCCCAAACGCATTCCTTCTCGCCGTGACCTTATCAGCTGTGATGATATTTGTTTCGAAATGAATTTCAAATCAGAGCGTATTTTGCTTATCCCCATTTTTATTAGCAAGTGGGAAATGAAGAAACGTACCTCTGCTATATTTAAAGGGACATGCCATGTTAACCGAAAAATTGATTACGTCTTTTGGGGGCATATTCCCCATCTGTACAAAACCATGTGTGATGAAATATGTTATGAAAAGGGTTGCTTTGCGCAGGGTTCGCAAGCGTGTTCATCATGTACCGCTTCCCCTTTGGGGGATCCTATTTGGGGAAGACAAACACGAGCAAGAATCAACTCCTTCACCTTTGTGCCTTTTTTAAGTAAACGTATAGTTAGGCAAATCAAAAAAAGTTGCAGCATTTGCTGGTTGTATGGAAGGGCAAAGTGTAAAACGAAATGTAGAAATGGAACCGTATTGAGAAAGCCCCAAAAGGAAAAAATAAATCATCTGTATTGTGTGCATAATGGAAGAGGTCAAGATAGTTACCTTAACAAGGGCAACAAGTGGAATGAGCAGGTCAGGAGCAAATATAAATTTACCCACGCGAAGCCTAATCGTTATGTAATCCAGCTACGGATACTAAACCAAAGCGTGCATAATAAAACAGGTGTTACTCGCCCGAGCAGAAAAAAAATGTTATATTTTAAGAAGGTTTGTAAAGATATGGTGATTGAATTTTTATCCCTCAGTGAAGAAAAAGAACATGTACACAAATCGTCGGCCTCCATGTGTGGGGAACCCTCACATGGCTCATTATGCCCTGTCAACAGTGTAGGGAGAAGTATCCCTAGGAATTTGTCCAAATGGGGTGAGGATCCTACGAGCTACTGCATTAGCAACAGCGGCGGTGACAACAGTGGGAATAATTATTCGGGTGCATATTCAAACAGCAACTGCCGAGGTGACACCCCCAATAGGGGAGACAGCGCGAGTAAGTATGGTGGCATGAAAGGATCCGGAGGCAGCGGAGGTGGCCTTGGAGGTGCAGGAGGAAGTGGCGACAACAACGACGATAACAACAATAATAACAATAATAACAATCACAATACTAATAGGGATACGTTCCACGACGCGGAGGACGAAGAGCAGGGCAACACGAATGACAACAAAAACGGCGGTAGTAACATGGACAAGGGCAGGAACGCTATTAACATGCACGAAATGAAAATGAACGATGTGAATCTCATGTATGGAAATCACGAAAAGGACAGTTCAACCAACATGATGAATGGAAATTACGTTGATGGAAATGCAGGAAAAGGAGACCCCTTCTTTGAGAATGCGGAAAATAACAAAGCGATTGGGGTTCTTAGAAGTGCATCGAATAGCTTAATGAACAAGGGGGGTGGACCCCCCACAGAAATGAGCAATTCGAATATGAATTATATGCCGCACATGAATGGTCAGAGTGGGAAAGGGGCGATGGGTAACCCAAGGATGAACAACGTGCCCCCGAATCAAATGATGAATTTCCCAGCCATGTTTATGGGAGCAAATATGATACAACCACATGGGGCTCAAAATGGCATGCATAATAGCATGAATAACCCTAATGGGGGTGCAGGAGACCCTATGGATAATATGCAAAATATGAAACAAGCAGCAGGAGGAATGTTGAAGCACAAGCAGAACCAGTTCATGTCATCAGGGCAGAATGCAAGAGATAACAAAGTAACCAACCCACAGCAACATAATAGTACGGGCAGCAGCAACAGTAACATGCCCCCAAATAATTTCATGCCCAATCAGCTGCACCAACAGTTCCAAATTCAACAACAGATGCATTTACAGCATTTATTTCACCAGCAAAATATGCATCCCTACAATATGATGCCGCCAAATAATTCTGCGAAATTTCCAACCCAACAGGGTGCCCAGAAACAGTCAAATGCTTCTATCCTGAAAATTCCTCAAATGCTATCATCCATGAATTCCCTTGACCGGAGGAGCAACTCCATTTCGCAGAAGATGCCTAGGCCTGTAATGAACCCAATGGATCCTTCTAGCAATGCGCAAAGAAGTGCCAACACGTCAAACATGCCCTCCATGAACAACCCACCGGGCCATGTAAATCCAATGTCTTTGAAATATCCCTACAAGAATAGCACCACGCCGCAGCATATGGGCAGCCCAGGTAGTGGCAACAACAATATAAGTACTAACAGCGGGAACAACCAAACACAGCAGAATCATTCCCCTGCGGTGAGTGGCCAACAGCAATTGGAGCAACAAAACAGCTTGCAAAACCCGATAAGCAACATGAACCATAATGTAGGCCTCAACATGAATCACAACATAACGAACAAACAGAACATGCAACAAAGCATACTGCCGGGATCACACCTTCTGCCGACCAAGCAGAATTCACAGCAGATGCTAATGCAGTCGCCTGGTTCGTCCAACCAGTCCAATGTGCAGCCTCTTCTCGCTTCGTCCTCTGCGCAGAAGGTGGCGCCCCAAGTGTTTCAGCACCAGTCGAGTATGCAGCAGGGCATGCAGCAGAACTCCCAGCAGCAGATGGGCCCAAGTGCCAAAATCATGAATACGTCAAGCATATCCGGCTCGATCAATAGACAACCGAGCCACATGCCCTTCTCGCATGTTCCTGTGAACCAGCAAAACATGCCGCCATTCATGCATGGCAACCCCATGCATATGTACCAGCAACAGTCCCCGTTTTTCCCAAGAGCATCATCAACTCCCCAGCAGATTTCTTACGATTGGATGCACAGTCCCTACATGCAGCACCAGTACATGCTTCAGCAGTGCCAGTTCACGCCTCAGCAAATGTTCCTGCAGCAGCAGCAAAAGCAGCAGAGCATGTTGCACCACGCGCAGCAGAACGTGCCTCCACTGCACCTGCATGCGCAGAAGCAGGGTCTCTCGCAGATGCAGCAGAATATGGCCTACTCACAGCATCAACAGCAACAACACCATCCGCAGCAACAAATGCAGATGCAGAATATGGAGAACCTACCTCAACACATGCGAATGATTCCACCGCAGCATGCTAATATGCCATTCAAGCAGAACGTAGCACAGCCATTTCCACCAATGTTTAAAGATAACGTCCTTGCTGGAAATACCAGTTTTGAGTTTATGGAGAACATGAATGACATACAAAGGATGGGATCTTCCCTGAAGGGTCACATCCTAGATGTGAATAACAGCAATAATACTTCCTTGGAAGGAGCAATTGAAGAAGACATTTTCGACAGCAATTATCACTGCGATATATGTAACAAAGATATAACGCATGCGATTAGAATAAGGTGTGCCGAGTGTGTGGACTTTGATTTATGTGTAAATTGTTTTAGTAGTGGAAAAGAAATGAAGTCTGAAAAATGTGAGCATTACAATTATCACAATTACATACCCATACCAAAGTATGACTTCCCCTTGTATAAATTGAACTGGAGCGCAGAAGAGGAGCTGTTACTACTAGACGGGATAAGCAAATATGGTTTTGGAAATTGGGAACAGGTAGCTGATCTGGTGAATTCTGCTGCCAAAATTCCCAAGACGGACAGGGAGTGTGAAAAACATTATTATAATTTTTACCTGAAATCGAATTGTGCACCACTGCCAGATAATAAAAGATTGCTAATAAAGCCGGATGGAAATCCATATGATATTGAACACGTGACAGAAAAGGATATAAACGAAAATGATGATTATGTACAACCCAAGTCGAAGAAGAATAACAGGACACAGATTATTGGGTACTGGCCACTAAGAGGAGATTTCGATATTGAATATGATAACGATGCGGAGTTGTTATTAGCTGATATGGAATTTAAAGAATCGGATTTGCCTCAACAGAAAGAGCTAAAGCTGCAAGTGCTTGAAATTTATAACTCCAAATTGGACGAAAGAATTTACAGAAAGAGGACCGTTATTGAGAGGGGCCTGTTGGACACCAAGTCACAAATGCAGAGGGATAAAAAGAGAACCAAGGAGGAAAAAGAATTGTACACTGCACTGAAGCCGCTATCCAGGTTTCATTCTCCTCAACACCACGAATATTTCATTCAACTACTGCTGGAGGAGCAGAAACTCCGTCAAAGGTTGACCAAACTGCAGGAGTGGAAAACACTGGGTCTACAAAACATCGAACAAGTGCAGGAGTACGAAATTGAAAAGAACAGGAGGGCCAAGGAAGCAGTCAAACAGCAACAGCAGCAACAACAACAACAGCTGCAACTACAGCAGCAGCAGCAACAGGAACAAACAGAAAAGGTCGGCACGAAATCTCTGAAGAGCAATAAGAAGGAATGCAAAATTAAACAAAAGGAGGAAGAAGAAATGGAAGATAGTAAAAAATTGAACATAGACACCTTTGTCGAACTGGACCTCTTGAACGAGAAGGAAGTGGAGTTTTGTAAAAATATGAAACTCCCCATTTTGTTTTTCCTTCTTATCAAGAGGCTACTAATAATGGAAATTAGCAATAGCAATTTGAATATGCTCAAGGATATTAACGAACTCAAACTAAAGGGTTACAAGGTGGGCCAACTGTACGACTTTTTCCTCAGCTTTGACATTAATCAGAAGGAGGAACTCCTAAACAGCAATGGAAATGGGAACCTCAAAAATTCATACATAAGAAAGAATGAAGATAAAAGACGAAAACTCAAAACTAATTATGACCACAATAGTTTTAATCGATCTGATAAGGTGGAAATGGACGACGCGAATGACAATGAAGGCAATGCTGGCGGTGCACCAAACAACACGGGGAACAACTATGCGGGAGGACCAAACGGTGGGGCAATTTACGGCCTGAATGGTATCACCAGTGCCGTCCCAAGTATCACTCCAAATGGTAGTGGTAACGCAATGGTGAGAGCAGAGATGCTCAGCGAAAATTCAGGGCATACCCTACCGATGCACGAGGACAGTGCGACGATTTTGAATGAACCCAGTTCAACCGGTGACCCACTGAACGATAAGGACCTGCTGACGAGCACCCAACGAGTGGGAAAAATGGACGAGAATGACAACGTAGGGACTCCCATCGGTAAGGAAAAAAACGCAACGAGTAACGTGGCTGTGAATTCCGCCGATGGAGCAGGTACTACCATGAGGGACAAAAAATCCAGAGATAGAAAAGTAAAGAAAGAAAGGGACGACAAAATGACACAACAATTGATAACTTCCAAAGAATCCGACGTGATGAGTAGTACCCCTAAGGAAGGGAGTCCAGGAAGCTCAGAAATTTTAACCACTAGTCAAAAGAAAAAACACCACGCGAAAAGGACAGGTAGTACGGCCACAACCCTAGAGGGGGGAAAAATTGAGTGTTCGCATAATTTGGGAGCCCTTGAGGGGGACATGGGAGAGGAAAAGAGGACTAGGGAAAATGCGTACGATGGGGAAGAAGTAGAAAACAAAACGAATGAAACAAAAAGTAGGGAGGTAGAAGCGCCGCTCAGTGATGGAACATGTGGGGAAACATGTCCCGGAGGAGAAAAACCCACTGATATGAATGCGAACAGCCTGTACGATGAAGAAGATAAGGAGATGGAGGAAGACTATGGTGACCTGGACGACGACGGAGATGATAGAGAAACAAACGCCGACTTGGACGCAGATGAAAATGAAAAAAAAAGTAAAAAGAAAAACACAAAAAAGAAAACAGAAAGTAAAGAAGAAAGTTCAGATTTAGTCAGCACAATGACAATGAAGACTAGTATAGGGGATAGCAATTCTACGAATGAGATATTTAAAAGTTCAAATAATTCGAGGAGAAAATCGGTCGAGAAAACGAAGGAAACTCCATCACAAGTTAGAAGTAACAGCCATAGTAAGAAAAAAATGGGGGAAGCAAGTTTAAGTGAAGAGAAGGAAATGTCCAGTAGTGGCATAATTAACAACGCGGACCTTTCGTCGGGCAAGCTGAAAAAAGGCACTCCAAAGAACGATGAGAGTCTTAGCAGTGACATTTTTGAGAACACATCCAACAAACGAAGTAACAGCAAATCCAAGAGAAGTAGTGACTACGATTTAAGTAGAAATGAGTCGAGAGTGAGCAGCCATTTTGATCTGGAAAATGAAAATAGTTGTGTGGAAGTATTTGATTCCAGCCTAGATTTGGATGGAAAATTATCCAAAGGCAAAAAGCTGAGCACTCCCTCCCCGTCTTCTTTATCCACATTGAGTAAGAATGATAAGAGCAGACGTAGCAAAGCAAAGAGTGACAACTTATGTGTAGAGATTATATCTTCCAGCATTGATGCAAAGGATAACGACCGAAGTGACAGAAGGGCCAAAACCGCTGACGACAGTTTAAAGAAATCGTCCAAGAAGAGAAAAGGCTCCACCAGTTTGGTGTCCACGTCGACGAAGAAGTCCATGAAGATGTGATGTCGCGTGAATGTCCTCCACGCCCGAATAAACTCACAAGGGGATGTGTGCAATTAGCTCTTCCACCGCAGGAGCAGCGCCACAAATACAAACTGTTTTTACTAACCGTTTTTACTAATTGTTTTATTAACTGTTGTTTTATTAACGAAAGACTGGCATGCCACGAGTATGCCTTTTCTTTTTTTTTTTTTTTTTCCTCATTCACAATGTTTTCACCCGCCCTTTAAAGGTTTGTTTATTAAATATTTCGCGGTTTTAGTGTATACACCGTTTTGACACCACATTAATGTGTGTTGTGAACGTATGCATATGTCGCCTTTCTATCTCTCCCTCTTTGTGTGTTTGTTTGTGGATAAGAGGGAGAGGATGCAACCACTTCATGCACGCAGCTCATGTTTTTACCATTCCAGGAAGCGGGACGGACAATAGTCTGTTTATAAAATGTTTGTTCAGACAGAATAGGGTAACGATTTGTCCCCCTGCCTGGTGTGATGACTTGCTTCAGCCGCTTCACACATTTTGCACCTTCTCTCGTGATTATTGTTGTGAGTAAAGGCGAGCCGGGCCCCCTTCCATTGCTGTCCCTGTGCGTGTACATATATGTTACCTGTACGCATGTATGTGGGCACATACTGCAGTTTATTTTTTAATTATTTTCTCTGCTATGTAGAGTATAGCGGCTTCTTCCCCTCCTTTTTTTTTTTTTTTCTTTTTTTTTCCACCTCCTTTTTATTACAGTAGACTTAACTTTTTAAAGCTTTTTGTATTTTTTAATTTAAACAAATATAAAACAAAAGTTGTAACATGTATGGAGCGCGGAAAATAAAAAAAAAAAAGTTTTCAAATGGAGACCCTTCCCCTTTTGCAAATGAGGTGCAGTGGGATAAGTACAATCATGTATTATCTCCGCAGACACGCAGACATTATGCTTGCGCGTTTATATTATCAAAACGAAAAAAAAAAAAAAAAAAAAAAAAAAAGGCGATACGTGCACAGCCACAGAGGGAGATGTAGTCCCCTACATAGGACAAGCAGGTGTGCAAAACGGACACCAAATGGGCACAAACCAACACACGCAAGCGCCAGCACACACGTAACAAGCAGCCAAATAAAACGCAGGGCATGCGAACGCGCTGTGCTCTGCGGTATAGCACGTGGGCCCCCTAGACGTTTCCAAATAACACAATGGTCTTAATTTTGTAACAGCAGTTGGCCTTGTTACAGGTACAGACCTTTGATGCTTGTGATGGCTGCGGTGACGACGGCTCTACTTCGTTGGCAGTGCCAACATGGTCGCCAGTTTTTCCCCCAAAGCAGCAGTGCGATTTGATATAAGCAAACAAAAAATAAAAAAATCTGCTAAACAAAAAATAAATATCTTGCAGAGACAGAATGTTACAAATTTTCGTTTTGAGGACTTTGTAATAATTGTCATTTAGCTCGTTTTTGTAGGTGAAACTATACCCAGTGCCGGCAATTTTTTTAATGCCTATTAAATGGTATGTGTGATACAAACAGTCATTCATTTTTACTAATTTTTTTTTATATCCATGGAATGGATAATTGACATTGTTAAACATGTTAAAAAGTAGAGTAAAGTTTTTTCTGGTGAATAACTGCTCTACATTTTTGTATTCCTTCATCTTTTTGTTGTTGTAAATATAATCGAACAGGCTGAATGGCTCCTCCTTTAGGCTGTTGTGGCAAGCGTTGCAATTTTGGACGCCTACGTCGTAGTGGCACAGGGCTATTTTTATTTTGTTCCCGTTGTGGGGGTCATTTCTGCTGTTGTTATTTCTTCGGTTCACTTTGTTCTTATTTCCTTTCATTCCGCGCTGATCACTTGGAGCAGTGTCACGGCTGCTTCCTCTACTTCCACTTTCGCTACTCCCGGCCAAACTGTCATTTCTGGACAAGGGAGTCTGCTGCCCCTCTGCCTGAACAGCCGCGGCATTAAAAGTACCTTCGCTGAAAGTGTCTAGGAGAGGGGAGTCATTCGTACCATCCTCAACAGCACAGTTCGTGAACAAATCCTTAACACTGTGCAATTTAACATGTTTGTCACTTAAAAATCTCCTGGCATTTTCTCCAAAGAATTTACAATTTTTAAACTTCTCTATATAGTGGGACTGTTCACAAATTATGTATTTTTCGAAGGTGTATTTTTTCCCCTTCATTTCTTTGATTTTACTGGCAATTTTGTTTTTTAGAAAAACGGACATGGGTATGTTATGAAGTTCCCCCCCTTTTTTTTTCAATTCTGCACACACACGTGAATCATCTTTTGCGCTTTTCTTGGTGCTAACGCATCGATGCAAATTGTGGACACTGAAAAAGCTCAGCGAGTAACAATTGTAAATAATGCTCTTCAAAACATTGTAAAATAAAAACTGCACAACTATCTTCACGTTAAAAAATGGAATTATCTCCATGTTCATTTCGTGTATATTTTGTAGGTTTATTTTTTTTAAAACTTTTATATGCTTGGAGAACAAGTCCAGTGACACACTTTCCCTTTGTTTTTTTAATGTATCCCCTTTTGCAAAATCGGGTGTGTGTGTTCTTCTCAGTTTTATTTCCTCTTGACAATTTTTCAGTTGCTTCTTCACTTCACTGTTGGGGTTTTTTCTGTGTGCACATGTACAGGGGGTGTTCTTGGGGCTACTACTTCGTGTTGGTCCATAGCACGTGGTGCAGCAGGCGACACTACTACATGCAGCTTCCTCGTAAGTATTGGGGCCGTCCTTCCCGTCATTATTACTACCATTCAGGGAGGCACTTCGATCCATACCATCCTCATCGAATACATCCCTATGATAGTCAAACGCGTGTTCCCCACATGCTGTTGCGTTTTGGAATGAAGACTTAACCTCGAGCGCATTTCCCAATTCCTCCTTTTTGTGGCGATGGTCAAGGACACTGTTGTCTCCCCCCACAGAAACGCATGAAAGTAGCTTATCAGTTGGAGGAAGAATTTCCCCTTTACAGATCCCCAAGCAGTGATGTAACATTCGAGGGATGTACAAATCAATATGGTTCAAGTCTATCTGGTAGGACTCTTCAAAACTGTATTCACCCCGAGTTTTCCTTTCCTCTTCCGTTGGGTAACTTTTGGTTAAATCTTTTAACAACTTCTTCACAGTTGCAAGGTCTTCATTTTGAGAAACGACCTGAACAACATTTTTACAAACCCAATCCGATCGAAGGAACAAATCGTAATCGACAGAAATGTCTGCTACATTTAAAAAGGTCTGGTGAATAATCCCAAACATTTTAGCTAAAAAGATTTGCAATTGCTCCAACGAGAGTAGGAAGCCTTCTTTTTTTATCAATTGGTAATTTTGTATGATGTAAAATAAGTACATCTGTAGGAGGATGTAGTTGCTAAAGATGATGCGCATGAATAGGGGGACTGCCTGAATGGAGGGTACGTCCAATCCAAGAAACTCACTAAACATACTTAAAAAGAAATTCAGCATTTTTTTCTTTTCCGTTGTTATGGTCTGTTGGACAACACCTAGGCAGTAACAAACAAACTGGTCCTTTATCTTTACATTGAAGACATCAAAAGTGATGATGATGGATGAACACAGGAAATAATGCAAATTCCCACCGAACCTTCTACTCTCCTTGTTATACAAATTGGTATCCATATTTTCTATTCGATTCGAAAGAATGAATATGGTGTATACCACGCAGGAGTACAAAGACAGCAACGTTACATTTTTTTCCAAAAATTCAATCATCACATTTTTGTCTATATCTTTTGTCACTTCTTTCGACGTTGTTCTGTTTTTCCTTTTCCTTTCCCTGTCATTTCCATCGTCTTTTTCATTTTTTCTCTTCTGTGTTTTCGATTTTCTTTTTTTCCCCTCTGTCCCACTCATACTGCAGTTTTCACTTTGTGTATTATCAGTATCGTTTAGCGATGCGTGGGGTATTCCCCCGTCAGACGTATCCCTCTCATGGATAGTGCCCCCATGATTGGCCTCGCTCACCTCCTCATCACGGACGTCTCTGTTCTTTCCTCTTGAGAAGAGATCTTCCCCATCTGAAGTATGCTCATCGAACAGCCCCCCATCCTCCTCCAGCACAAAGTCATCACTGCAGCCATTATTTATAAAATCGAAAATGTCATCAAAAATGTTGGCTCTCCTACTCACATGGGGGAGGTCCGCCTTACGTCCCACATTGTCTTCCACAAATTTCAGCCTCTTAATTATTGTAGTAATGCACTTTTCCATATATGGCAGTATATCATTTTTTGTAAAATTTTTTATTTGTAATTCTCTACATATGATAAATAAAATTTTTGCTAAATTTTTGCAATACACTCTGGTCTTGGTGATGTTTTTTTTTATTTGCCTTTTCAATTCATGAATGGTCATGATTTCATTATTTAAATTACAGTATATATAATTTAGGCAAAGGATTAACACACAAATTCGATTTTCACCCCTATCCTTTATGCCTTTGATGTTTTTTATTTTTTCAAAATTGTTAATGTAATAATTGTAATATTTTAAATCGTTACGATAGCATATTTTTTTTATCAACCTTTCGTGTTTGTTTTTGTCCAAGGGAAGCTTATTTTTATCATTTGCATTATCGTACAGTCCGTCTTCTCCATAATAACCATCATCTGAGTCTACTTCCTTTGCATGGTCAAAATGTGTCCCTCCCTTCGCTGCGTCTTCATTCTTTTTTTCTTCTCCTTCCCTAACATTGTCAGCGGCACCACACTTTTCATTTCTCCTGCGAGGGACCATTACAAACCCGTTAAGCAAGCCATAATTGTTTTCACTTAAACCTTTACTTTCCCTTGGGTACAGGTTCAGGAGGTCTTCCATTCTCCCACCCATAAATATTTCTTCATTACAGCTTTGCCCTTTCGCGTGACCGTATATTTACAAGTGGTGAGTGTTGCTACCGCCGTTCCTGGCACTGTCACTTTCCCATTTCCCTTTAAAAGAGAACAGCTGCGCATCACAGGGAATCTCTCTTCCGCGAGATGCCACGCAAGTTCTCACACGCGCTGAGAAAGAGGATCCCCCGGTTGGCGCCCACAGGTACTCACATGCAGCTACGACCACCTCTGACGTGATGCAAAGAGGACGAAAAAAACGAAATGAACAAAAACAAAAAGGGAATTGGCCTTAAAAAAAAAAGATTTGCGCACGCATCCTCAAATAACTGAACAAAATGAATAAGCGCTCCCCTGATTACGACCAGCTATATATACTGTGGGTCTTACTTAGAAAACAACACCCCCAAAAAACAATACAGAAATGGAGTGGGAAAAAAGGCATAAATTGGAAAAAAAAAAAAAAATGCGTGTAGTTATTATCATAAAAATGAACAAATACGCTAAAATAGAACGCGTAAAATAGGGGGAAAATAAGCTTACATATCATCATAAAAAAGCATCCCTTGGTTAGTCCAAAAAAGAACAAAAAAATCGCGATAAATAGAAAAGAATACATAACCCATATAAAACTACACCCAATAGGTAAATATAATCCCCCCTTTAATGCATGTATTTTATTGTATACTCATAATTTATTTATCCACTGAAGTGAACCACTGCCCATCTATGAGGGATTACGGGAAACGCACCTGCGGGGAAATAAATGTAAGCGGGCTCTTTTTTCTTAATGGGACGGGATAGGCAATTTAAAAAAAAATGCAGTCTTCCTTACGCAACAACACCAAACGGGAGTAGGTGGAAAAGAAGGAACAAGTCGCGCCCCATGGCTCATTTAAAGCGATTTTTGCAAAAAAAAAAAAAAAAAAAAAAAAAAAAAAAAAAAAAGGGCGTATCTTTTAGTAACGTAAGAATATTCATATTCATGTAAATTCATTTTACTCGCGGGTCCTAATAATAAGAATTATGTTGTATATTATTTTATGTATGTGACTACTCTTCTTGGTTTCTGGCAAAGGAAAATGAATCATCCTTTGTGTACGTAAAAAAAAAAAACAGAATTTTCTTAATAAAAAGGGCCCTAAATCATTCTTCGTCACAATTTTACATAAAAAGGGGTGTAAAACTGGATTTTTTCAATGATTGTTTGCCGTTTTACATTTTTTTCTTTTCCCTGGGTTGTCCCAAGTAACATAAAACAGGTTAGTACTAAAAAAAAACGTTTGTGGGAACAAATGGACGGATACACCATTAGGAACACTGGATTCCTCCACTGCGGGGAAAGGTGTGATGGATGAGGCCACGTGATGACACACCCGCGCAGGGAAGTAAAACAAGTGTACAAAAACAAATATTAAGCGCATAAGCAAATGTATAAACGTATATGTATTCTTTTTCACCTGCTCCACCGTCAGACAGTCACAGGTCATTAAAAGGGAGCTGCGACACATCGCAGGGCAGGGGGTCGGTAAAGAAATACTTGTGCTTCATTGCATCCTCCGCAGTGATGCGCTCATGAGAATTCAGCCGCAAAAAAGACATTAACAAATCGATGCAATCGTCATCGTCAATTTTCAATACGCTTTTAATGTCCTTCTTATTTGCTTTTGTAAATTCTGTGTAGAGGGGAAGGTAAAGAGCCTCAGGCCAGTTGTCTTCATTTGGTGTCCCCAACAAAAAAAATATTTTCCCTAACTGATCGATTTCGTTTTCTCCCGGAAATAAAGCCTTCTGTAAATGGAGTTCTGCAAATATGCACCCAAAGCTCCACATGTCGACAGCCGAATTGTATTTATTACTTCCCATTAGCAATTCGGGTGCCCTGTACCATAGGGTTACAACTTTGCTAGTTAAATTTAACGTCCTTTTACTATACTTATCTTTTGAATATGTATCTACGTACATATCATATGCATATTTGGAGGACAATCCAAAATCTGCAATTTTGACTTCCCCTTTTTTATTAATGAAAATATTTGCAGGGGATAAATCTCGATGCATAAAATAGTACTTATGTAAAACATTGAGGCCATTCAGAATCTGCAAAAGGATGCATTTTTTTTGGCTATCTGTTAGTAATACTTTTCGATTAATAATTTTTGCCAAGTCGTAGTCCATAATTTCCATTACCAAATTTATGTAGTCCTTTTCGCAATACAAATCCAATGCGGTCATAATATTTTGATGTTTTATTTCTTTCATTATTTTTATTTCTCTAAGTAAGACAAAGTTAATTCCACACTCATCGATGTAATTACTTATTTTGTTAATTTTCATTTTCTTGATGGCTACTTCCTTTTTCAGTGTGGTGTCGTATGCCTTGTACACCTTTCCGTAAGACCCCTCCCCCAGGAAGTTGGGTTTGAAGATGTACCTCTCTGTCGAGTTGGTCTCCATTATTTTCAGAGGTGAACGTCCAGACGCCAGAATTGGGAAGTTCCACTGGGGGGCTAAATTAGTGCGCGTGCATTCCACGGGACACACACATATGGAAAACACCCCAAAAGAAAAAGATGCTTCAGTGAAAACACCTACAACTGAACAAGGGGGACAATTTTGTGCAAATTACACCTACACGACTTCCTTTATTTTGTTATACTCTCCTCACGACTTCATCATTCCTTGTGCATGGCTCTCTTTTTACTGCATTTTTGCTGCGTACCCTTTTTAAAGGATTTTTTTTTTTGTTGTTTTCTATCCTTTTGGCAAACCGTCACTTGCCACGCACAAAAAAAAAAAAAAAAAAAAAGGTTCAGCAAAGGGTGTTAGGTTGCTTCGACAGGAGCTTCCACGCAAGGCCCCGCTTGCCTTAACGAGAGTTAATCAACTTGGGTGGTTCCTTTTTGCCGCTATGCCCGTTTTTCTGCTTCACGGGGTGGCCAAAATATTCAACGCAAGCTCTCTCGAAGTGGCGGCGCTGGAGCATATGGCTTTAACTTGTGCGGCCCTTTACAATTTTGTGGAGCCTCAATGCTACCTCCTCGGCAGATTTAACATTACGAATTGGGTTCAAAAGAAAGAGAATACCTAAATGTGAACATTTTGTAATTGGTTAACGTACTGTTCACATATATAAATGGCCATTTGGAAGGAGGGAAATTCCTGCTTGGGGGAAGCGTGTGCCCATAATATGTTTCGCGCCCATTTATAATGAGAAAAAACAAAAAAAAAAAAAAAAAGGCACCTTTTTGTGCAAATTTTAGTTTTAAAAAAACGGCATACCAACTCTCCCAGTGGTGCCGTTTTCTACATGTTATTAAATTGTTTAAAGGGTTCACATGTACACATATATGGGTGCATATACATATGCTTATGCGCGCCCTTCTTCAGCACAGCGCTGGTGCGAGCGGACAATTTAAAAACAGAAACGAGTTTTCTAAAAGAACTCGCAACAACACATGTGACCCCATGTGAACATGTGCGCGGAAAC